>NC_092251.1:6502500-6687500 GCF_036320965.1 Panulirus ornatus | reverse complement strand
GTGTGTGTGTGTCTGTTCATGTGTGTGTGTGTAAAAGAGTAAAGATATGGTACATATATACAAGGTAAAGAGACGGGGTAACATGAGTGTAAAACTCTCTCCCATAACACACAAATAGTAATCACATTGGCACACACACACACACACACACACACACACACACACACACACACACACACACACACACACACACACACACACAAATGAGCCAATGTGGTGTAGTGGTTAGAGTCCACATGGGTTCAAATCCTCGGGAAGGCATTTTGCCCACACCCAACCCAAATGTTCATCCTCTCTTGGGGCATAAGTTGGGTGTGTGTATGTCTATACACATAGGAGTAAAGACATTACATATGTACATGGTTAAGAGGTGGTGCAACATGAGTATAAAACTCTCCCCATAACACACAAGTAGCAATCACACACATTCACACACACTTCCACCAGTCTCAGATATTCGTTTCAGAAATGGGTAAGATCATTTGTCTTGAATTTAGAATTACTGTTTCTTCGGAAAAAGGGTTTAGAAGAATAAATTATTTCCAGGAGAGCATGTAAGGTGGATAGTATTGTCCCCTGAGCTAAGGCAAGTTTCATACAGGGCTTTTGCATGTGTTGGGAAGTCAGGGATACCACTTGTGACAGAAGAGAATTATTTAGTTGTAGTTCTCTTTTTAGAGTATGAATAGATCTGAGTTTTTCTGTTTACATCTTTTTTATGCAAGGTTTTTATCTTGTAATTGCTTGTTACACTAGTTTAGGAGAAATTTAATTTGTCTGTTTAGATGGACTGACTTATGTGACATTTTTACATTTAGGCAGGTACTTTTTGATGTCTAGGTTACAGCATGAGAGATGTCAGTTTTTAAAGTGCCTGTTTTCTTCAATTGGTTAAATTCATTATGTGAGTTTGTTTATTTTTTCACTATCCTATTGTAATTAAATTTCAGATGAATTCCAAATCAAGCATGAAGTAGAATCTTGCTTATGCTCAAATCTTCCCAGAAAAATAGAGCCAAAAAAATTCTGGCTTCTTTTGTGCTGATACCAATAGCATTTAGGATGGATGTTTTTCATGCTTTGAAAAGAGTTTATAAAAAAAGACTTTGTTTTGTTGCACAGCCAGACCCAAACCCTGTTGTATAGTCTTGTCTATGTCTTCAAAGGAATTCTGTAACATGGGGATGGAAGTAAATACATGGGAAATGGTTGATGCTACAATTCAGAAAGACCCCATTGCAGATCAACTTAAAGCAAGCTGAAATCAAGATAGGCTGGTTCATATGTCTAGGGGGATGGTGAGGATAATTTAGAGATGTACGGGTTGTTGGAAGGAAGGATGTGAGGGAGACTTGTTAGGCCAGATGGTGAAGGTTGGACCGGCAGCTGAGATTAGCAGCATACAGCCACAGACAAGTTCCTATTGTGGCCACTGTGGGATGGTTCTCACCATTACGTAAATACTCGATGTATTCTCAAGGACATTCTGGCAGCCAAAGCTCCTTTCTCCAGCACTCACCTGGTGGGCACTCTTCAGGGTATGTGTAATGTAATTTTAAAGTTTGCTGCTACCTCAGACTCTTTCCTTACTGTTCTGGATTTACTTCACCAGTGCTATCTGCAGGCATCAGACCTCACAGATTGTTCCCTTTTGTAAGTGATGCAGCCTGTTTGAATGTTGTAAATATAACAGAACAAAGGGTGTGTGCAGATGGTGACTTGCTGTGAGGTGTAGAGTGGGTGCCAGAGGCGTCAACTCAGGTGTAGGCATGGGACGTTCTTGAGAGAACACGGGTGCGTCACCACTGATGTTTTTTAGACCATCCTATGATGTCCTACTGACTCACCTGCCACAGTGCCATGCTGGTTCATTCCACATTGTGGGTTCCTGCCCCAGTGGCCACACCATGTGAGTAGTCACAGTTGTGGCATGCCACATGGCAATGCTGCCCTCACCCTTAGCCCAGACCCCATAGTTTGCCTTTAAAGGCTCTTCAGCAACAAAAAGCACCATTAAAAGAAGAAGTGGACTAACTAGATATACACTAGAGCTGTATTTTAGGTTGATTTAATGTAGAATGTAAAAAATATGAGGTTAACAGGCAAGCCAGACCAGACTCCCTTTTTGCTCATGTATTAGTTATATTCAAATTTTCCTGTTCATTTGGTGAAATCCTTTAACAACGATAGTGTATGCTAAGTGTTTTGCAAAAGTAGAAGCTGTAGTTGTAGGTAGATATTTGTTATAAGGAACAACAAATACTAGTACAAGAAAATATTTATTGCATTTGTATCTCTCTTAAATAAAGTTGTGTTTTTTTAGGGGGATTGTTAACAGAGTGCACCTTTCTCATCTCTGTGCCAGACATTTGCTTATTATACCACAACTTTGTGTTAACAGCATTTTTTTTTTTTTTCTCATCATCATTCTCACCAGTATCATCATCACCACAACTGTTATTACTTTTATATATTTTTATGATTTATTTATTTTTTGCTGATGAGAATCCCCATGCACAGTACAAAGTTCATAACTGTACAGTAACTAATTGGATGATACAGTAATATGTCTGTAGCTGTTGATCTGCTTCCACACATTTGAAATGACTTTTAATACTTTTTCAATGCAGAGTTAGCTGCTTTGTAGTGTACATTAAAGCATCAGAAGGATAATTCTTTCTACAGTAAAGAAAAAGTTGGGTATTTAGTAAAGACGTGTTAGTGTACAATGTGTATGTCCTCACCTTACAGATGATGGTGCTATTTTGCACAATGTCGTACTTATTGGTTGTCCAAGAACAACAAGCCTGCCTCCCATACCCTTGGCAGAGTGTAGATCAAGTGCCTACTTCTTGCTGCTTCCTACCTGCTGTTTGGTTGATATATCCAAGATTGCTCAAGCAGGGTACCTGTTTTTTTAGTAAGCATAATGCACCTGATAGGAAGCACTCACTGCTTTATTTTCCCCACCTGTATAATTTGTTGTGGTCTTGGAAGTTTGTTATTACTGGAATTGAGTTACGTACCCATAGCACATTTTTATTGAATTCACATGGAAATCATGCTGGCGATCCAGATTAGCAATGGAGGCTTGGGTTTATTGTTAGCTAGCATCATGAGAATTTAAATGAGGGAAAGAGGTGGAATATAAGTGAGGTAAGAAACATTGAAGAGTCAGTCTTGAGATTTCACTGCATTGCTACTGTATTAGAAAGTGTCTCAGAATATTGGCTCATGCTCATATTTATTTTATGTACCTGGTAATGCTCATTACTAATGCAGTGAATAAACCTGCTAGAAGAATATCATACCTCTTTTTTTATAAGATTATGTTTCATGTCAGCGTTGACTTAAGCATTAAAGTTTTTGCAAGCAGGTTCGACATAAAGGCTGTGGCTAGATTTACAATTGATTGTGAATATTCCAGTATCCTAATCATTGCAAGGAACCACACATAAGATGTACTCTGCAGCAGCTTTCTGAAATTTTTATATGCTTTTTCTTGGCAATGTTTCCACTGATAAAGCTAGCAGTAAGCACCTGCCTCGCATATGTATCCCCATTGAGTTTACAGTGGACGTCAGAGAGTAAGTGAAGCCTTTGTCATAGGTCACACATTACCTACCTCATTATTCAGTAGTTTACTTTTTTGTAGTAAGTCCTATTTCCTTGTATAATGTGTTAAGTTTTTGATACCTTGAAACCAATGCTCCGTCAACACCAGATAATCACCTAAACTCAACTTCTTATCTTTCAAATGATAATTGATGAAGGGCACAGCAGATCTGTACGAAAAATCATATCCCAAATTATGTTAATATTTTCAAGAAAAACTCCATTACTTGGATTGAATTTTCAGTGTAATTAAAGATATGGTGGTTAAGTATCTGCAATGAGTGCTGCTTTAGTGTCTGAAATAGCATTACTTGAATTGTGGATGCTATATGTATTTAAAAGTTCCATTTCTTAGTTGTAACTCAAAGGATGAAACACTCTTGAGGGTCTCTTGCATAATCTGATTCATTGAAAAGCCATAAAGTATTGTTGGCTGAAGAGTGTTGCATGCTCTACGAGCAGTAACTAAGAGCTTGGAGCAGTGACTTGCATTGGGTGGGTCTGGTCTGAATCTGACCTTCACCAAATTATAGGTCAAAGTATATTGAATTAGACATGCCTGTTCAACTATATTTACTTATTGAGTTTGTCTTAATGGAGAGAGAGGTAGCTACGTGATCCCAGGAATTGTAGGTGCTGATGCTGCTATAGGGCTGGGCTGCGGTGACTTGGGGTTCGCTGCCAGGGATGTGATCCACCTTGGTCTCCAGTGTACAAACATTGTCCATAGATGGCCAGGAGACTCTGCAGGCACAGATATAACCATGTAGTGAAGGATTCCCTCTATATAATGAAAGAATTTCCTTTTTGACTGTTATTGTAAATTTATCCCCTAAATTTTGTAATTCATTACTTTCCCAGGGGAATGCATTACATGGTAATTTTTTCCTGTATCATGCCTAGTTTCCTGGCCAGACTATTGCACATTTCCTGGGTAGTTATGTCCAGTGGACTCTCGAGATCTGTACAGACTTGTACAAGCATTCTTCTTACTCCCTTAATCTTATCTATAATGCAAGTATTTTAGAACGTGTTCAGCATATTATTGTGGAAATAAATTAGTATTTGCTATTACACAGATTATTTTTTTCCTGATAGAGTACTATTTCCTATGGTATGGTATAGTTGTTCTGTCTCTGTGAATATAGATCATGAAAAAATGTTATACTTGAAAAATTTAGGACTTGTATATGTGTTTTTTGGCATTTTCACTTTTGTCCCATTTATAGATTTTATGAAGAAAATTGAAAATTTATGAAGAATGGTGAATATGTAAATGGAAATCCTTATACATACATTTTTGCTGAAAGTGTTAATACAGTGGTAATTAATGTATATGGTCATATTTTGTATTTGTATCCATAATCACAGTCATATAAAATACTTCTGTTCTTGATCTATCTATATCCAATATGCCATCTCCTGCTGTCCATATCCTTGCACAGTACCAAACATTCCTCCATGCATACTCCTGTCTCAGTACTGTAACTGCTGAAGATATTTATGCTATAAGTGATTCCATTGTTCAAAAAAGCTTCTAAGATATTTACTGAAAACCACATCCAAATAAAGTAACAGAATCCTGAAATGGAAAGTAAAACTAACCCATGAAAATATCTAACACCCTAAAGCAACCTCTTAATCTTGGAAAATTGCCTCTTGAAAAAAATGTGAACATTTATTGGGATATAGCTTGACCTCTAAATTCTCTCAGCTTAAGGTTGACTGACCAACAGCAATGTGTCCTCACACAAGTAAGGTTAAGGTTGGAAATTCCTTGTTACTAAAATTTAATTGGGTTACTGAACAGAATCTTTTAAGTTAGGTTGAGTCATTGTTTGGAAATGCTGATCGCCAGTTGAATTTGCTTGTCTGGAGTGTGGTGTGAGTCTCATTTACTCAGCTTGAAAATAAGTCAAAGAGAGGATATATTTGCTAATGGAAAGTTAAGGAGAAATCTACAACCTATATCAGCAGTAATGCTCATCAGTTTCAGTGTTGAATATTGAGTAAACAGATGAGCTGTTAAATGTCATTATTTCATTTGAAGGCAGTCAATTCTGAAAACCAAAATTTTTCATATGTGAAGTAAGAGAACCTGCTAGGAACCTCTGCAATACCGATCAGATAAATGGTATCTTTTCACAGTCGGCACTGGTGATTTTTTTTCAGAAATTTCCTTTTGCAGGATAATTTTGTACTGAATTAGTAATTAGTAATTCATATCCAGATCCAGTTTTTTACCATCTTTGTGAAGCACTTACAAATCTAGAGTTGCGAACTTGGCTAAAGCTGCTTCATGTTCTGTGTATATCCTCCTCACAAATCAGAGTAGAAGTTTACCCTGTCCCTGTGGCATAGTTATGACTCATAACTCATACCTTTGTGCTCATATTAAGAAATTAAAAAGCTACTTTCAGTGCCCTCATGGTGTCACTGGGAAATTTATGGACGTAAAAGTATGACAGTCAGCATGATAAGCAATTACCAGTGCCTGCTAAGGTTTGTTGATGCTAGTGAGGGTCGGATGATGTTCAGTGTAGGCTATGGCTTCAAGTGTGGATGCCTGGTCAGGGTCTTTAGTATTCTGTTTCACTAATCACTGCTGTTTCTTTCTCCTGACACTCAGGATATGACCAGTCACCATCATCAAAAAGTTTGGGATATCTTTTAGTGGCACAGGAAAGAACTTTATTTTACTTGACACTAACATCTTGATAAACTCACATGAATATGTAAAGCTCCTGTATGACATCACTGTATAGGTAGTGATTGAGATGGCAATATCGTGTCCCATTTGTTTTCTGTATTTGGGTCACCTGCAGTGGAAAAAATGGAATTTTATGTGGATTTTCTACAATGAAAGTGTTTTTGTCAGTAGTGCAGTGCCATTACATTTTGGTGATTTAAGAGCAAGACTTCTCTCCTTTATGTACATGCATTAGTGTTTTATATTGGTGTTAAATAAAATTGTCTTGGTTATTTGACAGCGGTTGTGGATAGGAAGCTGGGGTCTCGGTGCATTACACATGACAGTTAGAGACTGAGTGTGAGGGGATGTGGCCTTTTTTTGTCTGTTTCATGGCACTACCTTGCTGATGCAGTGAGTGGGGATGTTGTCATCATTTTATTTGTTTTTGCTGCTTTTCGTACTGTAGGTTGTGTATTACTTGATGTATTTTGTTTCAGTTCTTTATTGTAGTTTCTTTAGTAACTAATAGTTTGCATTATTTTGATTGTTTATGTCAGTACAGAGCTGGACTGGGACATTAGCAGGAGCACAGTGAGCAGGCTTTGATGCATTAGGACCTACATCTCATATTTATTAATCCAATATTTCATCACAGTGTTTTACTGATATCTCAGTAAAGGTGTTAAAAATCTAGAAAGCTTGGGAAGTAAACATTGCTAGACTTTTTTTAAGGGTATTAAAAAGAATAACTTGAAAAACCTATTGCTGTGCATCAGGTATGTTTTGCCCAGTTGATCACAATACAAAGTTTTACTTGTGCTATTTTCATAACTCTTAAGTGATTATCACATGTATTTTGATGCCTTGTCTTCCTTCAAGGAATCATGAGATAGTGATCCTTTTTCCTCGTGGGATAAATATTTGTGGAATGATAAAATGGGCTTGGGCTCTTAGTGTGTTATGATGACTACTCAAAGTGAGTGTTGATTGAGGCCTGAAATGGAAAGTGCAGCAGGCAATACCTGTGTGAATTATTCCTGCTCATTTATTTTCCCTTTTAGAGGGAAAGGCAATATTTACAAACTTGCTGGTTTCCTTAAGTTTCTAAAGTCCTGATAACTGATATTGTACATGTATTATTATGAATTATATACTTCTCCTTTTGCTATAGTATTTTGAAATTTCAAGATAATCTTTCAGAAATTAGTATATATTTCAAGAAGGCAGTTTTGTCACTTGAAATCAGTGGTAATACTGATTCTAATTACTGGATTGGTACATAGACCACCTGCTACTTAAAAATGATTGAATGCTTTTTGTTTCGGATTTGGAATTTGAAAAAATAAATTGTTGACAGATTTTAGGCTTCATTCTTGTTCTTATTTCAAGAAAGTATTTGATTTACTGTAATCTGTTTGCTGCTGACAAACATTGTTTGGTTCCTGCCACACCTCAGATCATGTTATATATTTTGATTATTTCTTGATTCAAATTAGTACTAGCTGGGATTATTTAGAATATTATTTTGAATATGGATATATACAGTCTAGGAAGTTTTGTGCATTTACTTCTCTCGATGTAAATGGTAATAAAAAACAAGTAGATATATTTTCACCAACAACTTGAAGTACAGAAATATTGTTTAGAATGCATTGACTTTGTTAATTAATACTGATTTTCTGTAAGGAAAGATATTTTCAGTGTTTTCAACTTTTATTCCTTCACACAAGTTTCTTTCCAAAAATCAGTTCAGTTTTATTATAAGTTGTAATGACATGTAATTCTTTTCCCATTGCTCATCAATGCATTTTATCAGTTGTCATGTAACATTGTAAACAGATTGTGTTAGTCTATTTTTACAGTTTTATGCCTTCAAGCAAGTATTTTGATTGTCTGGTTTCATATTACTATGGAACTCAAAAGATTTAAGACTTTTGGTGCAGCATGAGATTTCAAGGTTATCTTCTAAAATTTTGCATACCAATTATCAGAATTATCATTGTGAACATTTTTGTTACAGTTTCATCAAAAAGCACCCTGAATTGAATGTTTCTTGACAGCAAAATTTTGAGTTGTTACTTAGAATGGGATAGAATGGCTGTTTACTGTTGTGTAATTTACCCCCATGATGCTTTATATTTGTTTCATGTTGGAGATTGATGAAAGCTTTTCATACCTTAGTTTTAGACGAGTGAACATGTCCTTTTAAGGAATTCATGATCCTAAGTAAAATTCTTGTTGAACAGATAATAGTCAGAAGTTCATGCAGTTAGGAATACCAGTTTTGGAATTAATTTTCTTTAA
This sequence comes from Panulirus ornatus, assembly GCF_036320965.1. Taxonomy (NCBI): domain Eukaryota; kingdom Metazoa; phylum Arthropoda; class Malacostraca; order Decapoda; family Palinuridae; genus Panulirus; species Panulirus ornatus. The sequence goes on along the minus strand of NC_092251.1, from coordinate 6,678,889 downwards.
TATATATATATATATAGTTTGTGATTTTCAAATAGTTGGTAAGAAATTATATTTCAGGGGCTTTGAATAGTGCATTGGGATCGTTTGAAGTTGATTCAGCTCAACTGTGGTTGCATCAGTACTTACAATATTTCTTCTGAAACACAATGCAGTGGTAGCATTAATGCTGACAATCTGTTTCTTCTTGAAAAGACTATTCCTATGTTTGGCATAACTAGGTTAGCCTTGTGAGCCAAAGTTCTTATGTATGGAAGATTGATTTGCAGCCATAGAAAGAAAATTAGGTGGACATAGGTGACACATAAAGAAAGTGAAATTTAGGAACCTAATGGGTATCAGCTACCCTTTGCTTGACTAAGGGCATTCTATGATTGTCATGTCCCACCCATTTGTGAGAGACTGCCTTATCTTTACAAATTAAAACTTTTGATGTTGATGAATATGAGTGTTATCATAGTATATGGTGCTTTCCCAAAAATGTGAACCAAGTTAGATTCCAATAAGCTCTAAGTGCAGGGGATGAGGTTTTTTAATTTTTCATTGCCTTTGAAGTTGTAAGGTGGCTTTTGGTCAATTGCAGGAAGAGCAACTCTACAGTAAGCATGTGAAGATGCATGTCAGGATACCTTAAGCTCACATTTCAAGTTTTCTTGTGCTACATTCTAGGAGACTTGATATATGTTAAGCCTTAGAATTCATCGACTAGTTTACATCATTTCTTTAGAAAGTGGAAATTTCAGTCTTCAAGCTAGTCAGTTAAACACGTCTGTAATAGGTGACAACAACCTTAATGTGGCAAACGTTGAAGAGACTAAAAAAAGCAATCTCTTCATACCTAAGGCACAATAAACCATAAAAGCAGGTTTCAAGTCTAGCTGTCATATCATCCATTCAAGAGTAGACAAACAGGTATGAAGTCAAGTCAGGAACTTATAATGAGGGAATCGTGCTCTTTCGTATTTAGGATGCAGTTGGAGACCCACATTCGTAATGCCATGTCAGCCTTTGCACAACCCTACCTTTGCATTTCCATAGGTATAAGTAATGGTTTATGGTGAGATGTTCCTCAAAAATTTGATTATTTCTATATAAACATTGGTAGGCTTTCTTAGGTGTAATTGTAACTTGCAGGAAAGGACTACAGTATATACCAGATAGTGCAGAATTGAATCATAAAGTAACGTGGTGTAGGTGTAATTTTAACTTGCAGGAAAGGACCACAGTTTGTACCAGATAATGCAGATTTGAATCATAAAGTAACATGGTGAGTTTTCTTGAAGCAGGTCGATGTACCACAGAAACTGGTACATGAAACATTCATTCTTATAGGCCAGTTCACAGGAAAGCTCTTCAAGTGTGTGGATTGTAAGCAAATTTATTTGTGGTAAAGTTTAAGAGGATATCTCCCAGTTTTTAAGTCAAGGAAGGACTTGTCTTCATACATTCAGCAAAATGTACTGTCACCATTTTTGGTATTGTAATTAAATAGTGTCTGCACAATCCTACTTAAGAGCATGTTGTGGAGGGGAGTGGCAAACACAACCAAGGGAAGCATCAGTTACTTTTTAAGTGACTATATTTTCAATTGGACATGGATCAGTTCATGATAAAACTGTTGCATATTCCTTCCCTTTGATTTTTGGGTTTTGGTCAAGCTCATTTATAGCATACCTAAGGCCATTGCATGATTGTCTGATAGCAAGGGATAATTCTCCTTCCAGTATAAATTTATGCATTACTGAGTGTCTTTAAATTTCAGTTTCTAGCAAAGTTTGATAGGAATTATTGTCCCTGTGTAAAAGTTGAGTGAAATCATTGCCAATTGTATCCAAGTCACACAATTTGTAGATACATTTAACTCACCTGTCTCCTCAGTGATTTATGTTAGGGCTATCACAATGCACGTTTTCACCACGGTAGCACAGTCTAGATTTTGTCTGAGTGTAAAAATCTTTCATTTTAAATGTGTTCATAGATCAAGTGGTCACCTTAACTTTTGGATAACATTGTTTTCTATGGTAATAAATTTGGTGAGTGTTCATTGCCTGCCACTAGCTTCATACTGCTGACTTTGTCCTTATTCAACTGCATATTAACTAACAGAACATTTCTGTGCATTTTGGAAAACTAACACCAGTTTGACTGATGGTTGAAGATGTTGGCTAAGACCTTTTTAAAATCCTGCTTTCTTGACACTCCGTTTACTCCCCATAGTATTACTTTATACTTGTCGTAAACAAAGGTGACAAGGAAGATAGACACTGCTGGTTTGTCACAGCTAATTTTAGGTTTAACCTGTTCTTCAGTCTTGGTTAGAATTATTTTTGGAGATAGCTAAGGATAGTATGGACTGTGTGCAATTTATGGTGACACTAGAAATTGAAACGAGCTATCCATTCATTTAATTTTACCTTGACACCGGTAGTTTTTATTGGGTTAAGCTTCCAGATGAAGATTGATTCACTTAGTAAGCCAAAGACTGTATGAAGAAAGTCCTATGAAACCACATTCTAATGGATGTCAATGTGTATGAGAATTTGGCTTGTACTTGAGTTTGGATCCCATCGGACTTGAAATGTAATGGAAAATTCTCTGAAAATATTATTAATGATCATCTCTGCTTTTGATAGGAGCATTAGCAATCACATAAGAGTGTTTGGGAGTTTTAAGATATCAATTTTGGTTAATCACAGGACATTCCAGTAACATATTAGGGATTTAAAGACTTCTGAACAGATACTCTTAAGTATCATCCAAAATCTTACATTGATGTACACTTGATACATATATGCACTAGAAGCTTTACAAATTCACCAGAAAAACAATTTGAGGTTTGTAGGCATGTTTCTTGTGAAATGCATTCCACCCTTACCTGTGAACTATTTGGTGGCCATCCCACCATTCTTGTTTGTTGTCTGGCCATATGGTGTGAAAAATATTCTCTATTACCAGGGAGTGTGAAAATAAAACTTTATAAGCAGTTGATCATCAAATTTCCTTTATAATGGTGGTATTAGTGTAAGATTTAATATTTTAAAAATATGATATTGTATGACTAATTTTTCAAACGAGAAAAAAAATAGTAAAAAACTGAATTGTGCATCAGAATGTAGTAGTACCACCTTTGAAATGTACAGGTGGCATGGTAGTGGAGCATATAGAACACCCAGTTGCAAAGTAAAGGTTGTACATATATTCATATACTTCTCACCCATGAAATGGGAGGTTCATCCTTACCTGACTCACCTGCAAGTGGGTACCTGGTCCTTTTAGCTTTAAAATTAAAGACAAATGTACATAATTTCTGCTACATTTACTTCTTTTTTTGTACTTTCTCCTACTACCAGGTCATGGAATCAGCCTCTTCCATGGTAGTTTAAGTTTTTCTTATAGAACTTTTGGCCTCCAACTGCCAAGCAACAAAATGTATATACTAAAAGCATTCCAATTTATTTATGTATGGAGAAATGTTTTCATTAAATGTACAACGCTATTAAGAATAATAACCATATATATATATATATATATATATATATATATATATATATATATATATATATTTTTTTTTTTTTTTTGCTTTGTCGCTGTCTCCCGCATTTGCGAGGTAGCGCAAGGAAACAGACGAAAGAAATGGCCCAACCCACCCCCATACACATGTATATACATACGTCCACACACGCAAATATACATACCTACACACTTTCCATGGTTTACCCCAGACGCTTCACATGCCCTGATTCAATCCACTGACAGCACGTCAACCCCGGTATACCACATCGATCCAATTCACTCTATTCCTTGCCCTCCTTTCACCCTCCTGCATGTTCAGGCCTCGATCACACAAAATCTTTTTCACTCCATCTTTCCACCTCCAATTTGGTCTCCCACTTCTCCTCGTTCCCTCCACCTCCGACACATATATCCTCTTGGTCAATCTTTCCTCACTTATTCTCTCCATGTGCCCAAACCATTTCAAAACACCCTCTTCTGCTCTCTCAACCACGCTCTTTTTATTTCCACACATCTCTCTTACCCTTACGTTACTTACTTGATCAAACCACCTCACACCACACATTGTCCTCAAACATCTCATTTCCAGCACATCCATCCTCCTGCGCACAACTCTATCCATAGCCCACGCCTCGGAACCATACAACATTGTTGGAACCACTATTCCTTCAAACATACCCATTTTTGCTTTCCGAGATAATGTTCTCAACTTCCACACATTCTTCAAGGCTCCCAGAATTTTCGCCCCCTTCCCCACCCTATGATCCACTTCCGCTTCTTTTAAACTATTCGCCATTTCCCGCATTAGCGAGGTAGCGTTAAGAACAGAGGACTGGGCCTTTGTGGAATATCCTCACCTGACCCCCATCTGTTCCTTCTTTTGGAAAATTAAAAAAAAAAAACGAGAGGGGAGGATTTCCAGCCTCCCGCTCCCTCCCCTTTTAGTCGCCTTCTACGACACGCAGGGAATACGTGGGAAGTATTCTTAATCCCCTATCCCCAGGGTTAATATATATATATATATATATATATATATATATATATATATATACACATTGTGGATGTCTTCATTGTTAATGCTGTTATGACTGAGTAAATAAGGTTATTTAAATTCTCACTGCTATGCAGTTAAATGATACTTTGCTAGCACTCAATTGTTTATTCCCATGTGACCCAGCATCCCCAACCTCTGATTTTATACAGCACAAATGCTTGACATTTATGACAGAGTAATAAAGCCACTGAGAAGCTAGGCAAAATTTTCTATGGCACAAGTGAAGCTATACAGCATATAACTTCAGGTCAGTGTAATCCCAAAGTTCTGTTCATCCTAAGGAGTAACTAGTACACACACACACAAACACACACACACTAATGGGGTAGAAAATAGTTTTAAAAAATGTCAGGAATCAAAACTAAATCAATTTATTTCGATTTTTTTTACAGGACAAGAAAAATATTTGGATAAAAGTCTGATACACAATAAAAGCAAATAATGAACTCTGAAATGGCATGAAACAATGTTGAAGTTTGTCTGAAAATTTACATCCATAATGTTATTTTCCTCCCACATATGACAAACCCATATACACAATTACCATGATGCTGGATAAAAATATACAAATGCATTACTATAGCCTTCAGCAGTCAAGTAGAAGACCAGAGAAATGAGCTATGAGTATTAACTGGAAGGTTTGGCAAAATCTTCTCACCATTATCCCACTAGTGCTTACCTAAATTTCCTGCACCTATCCACTATTTATGAAAGGATATAATAATTATCTGGTAAAACTGAAGGAAATTTGCACCATCTAATATCTGAATATTTTCTCGCCCAAAACAACCATAAATGCAATTTTTGCTACAGGATGGAATTTTTTGGGTATTTCTTTTAAAATTCATTAGTTACTTAACCTACCTAGAATTTCACACCACTTGACAGAACTGAAGAGGTCTTTGTTGGACTCGGAAAATGTAAGGTTAAACAAATATAAAAGCATATCCTAACAAACCTACTGTAAAAACATCAATCACATGGTTGTTTTTAATGGGGAGTGTTGTGCAACTGCAAAATCTGTTCCATTACATTTTCTGTATATGCTGTAAATAGAAAGTAATGCAAACTGTTAGGTACTAAAGAAATTACATTAAACAACACTGGAAAAAGATACATAAATATATAACTTATTGTATGAAAACAGCAAAAACAAAGTAATGACTGTAATAGGTTCTTTTATGAGCTGTGGGTCTTTGTCTAGAGGGAAGGGCTGAGAAAATCAGTTCAATTTGACCAAAAAACTCGAGTAAATCACTAGAAACCAATAAATTTCAAACAAGGTAAAATATCCAGTAATAAGGGATTACAGGTTTCCTTCAGTATTATCAAACATTTCTCATACAGTATGAAAGACATTAAATGCCAAAGCCACATTTCTGATACAAAAAATGAATCACTTACTTGGCTACCTCTGAAGCCTATGTAATGCTCTGATTAGGAATAATGACAGTGAATAGCCCAGTGCTTCACATACAATTTGGCAACTCCATAATAATTCTACGTACACTGAACTTGCATACTGTCATCCACACTTCTCATATGAATCAACTTTGTTTTTATCTTTTTCAAATGGCAGGTTCTTACTAGTCCACAGATGAAAAATAAAGTAGCTAAAAGATTTTCAAGTACTATTTACACTCAATAGCTATTCAAAAGGATGAACAAAGCAAAATCAACCTCACTTCTACATTCTTTCAACAAAAGATATAATTTCAAGCAGAAGTGGTATAATGCTGAATGAAAAAAAAATATATATATATATAAAGCAGAATGCAAGTCCTTAACAGTCCCTGAATATTAATGAGTCAGAGATGGGCATACAGCTTATGATTCTGTAACAAGACTACATTATATATCACCGAGGCAGAAAAACATTGTTCTTCCACGTATTGCTTCTCCAGCTCAAAAATTGCTATTACAAAAGTTATAACCTGTGAAAAGTTCCTCTTGCAGGTAATATTCTGCTTTTAGCTAAAGCCATTAAAAAGTTTATTAAGAACAACTGTCACTCCCATATATATTAATTCAGATTACACAATGAAACATCTATCAACTAGTAACCCTATGACCTTATCCAAATTGTAAGAAATGGTTAAATAATTAATGAACAAAGCAATGTTCCTAAATAATCATTCTCCACTTTGTACAAGTTCTAAGGAACCCTTGATAGACATAAAAGCCCTTGATATGGTCCAACAAAGACTTGAGAACAGATCTGCTTCTGTAACTGGGAAGCTTGCATCATACTGGAGAGGTACAAAGTCCAGGAGGTTGAGGGAAGATAATAATTGTAATCCAGAGGATTGTTCTACAATAAATAACATGCACAATGCAAGCACGGGGTCTGATTAAAATTGGACAAATTTATGAATAATTTCTGAGAGCTCCATAATGTTGGAAGAATAAGCGCATAACAAAAATGGTTACTTCATTTAATACACCCCATGTATAGATATATAATTGGCTGGGTCACATTATCTTCCCTGGACCTACTAACAGCATATGGGTAAAATAAAGGTCATTGGGTTAAGCATGACTTATGATGCAGAGGTTAGTTTGCTATGGATGATGGATGTCTTCCGTACAGGCACAGACTCAGGAGTAGGGATGGCTTCACCAGTGGGCTGAGCTAAGAGTGGTGGCATCCTTGATTTATTACTAGGTGGTTTTTGTTTGGCCATCTGATAGTCTCCTGAGTCAAAGTATTTTTGCTGAAAAGGGAAATTAATATAAAAATTCTCCAAAATATAAGAATGACCCTGATACACACAAAAAAAAAACTTCCTTTTTTTCTAAATTCACTGCAGATTTAAATTTCGTAAGCATTCCCCAAAATGTGTAAATTTCTCATGAAAAACTGAAAGTCTGAGACTGACCAGTTTTCATGCATTTATCTGGCATTACAATATATCCAAACAAGTTTCTAGCAGTGGTAATTTTGTCTTTTATCAAAAGAAAGATATTGAGCAGTGGTTACATAAGATGTTAAAAATGTATTCCAAAAAATATTAACCTCCACTGTTTACATAAAAAGAAAGAGGCAGGAGGTCAAGAGAAAGGTGCAAGAGGTGAAAAAGAGGGCAAATGAGAGTTGGGGTGAGAGAGTATCATTGAATTTAAGGGAGAATAAAAAGATGTTTTGGAAGGAGGTAAATAAAGTGCGTAAGACGAGAACAAATGGGAACCGGTGAAGGGGGCTAATGAGAAGGTAATAACAAGTAGTGGTGATGTGAGAAGGAGATGGAGTGAGTATTTGGAAGGTTTGTTGAATGTGTTAGATGATATTCAAAAGGCAGATGTAGGGAGTTTTGGTGGAGGTGGTGTGTGAAGTGAGAGGGTTAGGGAAAATGATTTGGTAAACAGAGAAGAGGTAGTAAAAGCTTTGCAGAAGATGAAAGCCGGCAAGGTAGCAGGTTAGGATGGTACTGCAAGGGAATTTATTAATTATTTAATGTATGTATGACTCATGGTGAGGTGCCTGAGGATTGGCAGAATGCATGTATAGTACCACTGTACAAAGGTAAAACGGATAAAGGTGAGTGCTGAAATTACAGAGGTATAAGTTTGTTGAGTATTCCTGGGAAATTATATGAGAGGGTATTGATTGAGAGGGTGAAAACATGTACAGAGCATCAGATTGGGGAAGAGCAGTGTGGTTTCAGAAGTGGTAGAGGATGTGTGGATCAGGTGTTTGCTTTGAAGAATGTATGTGAGAAATACTTAGAAAACAAATGGATTTGTATGTAGCATTTATGGATCTGGAGAAGGCATGTGATAAGAGTTGATAGAGATCCTCTGTGGAAGTTATTAAGAATAAACGGTGTGGGAAGCAAGTTTTTAGAAGCAGTGAAAAGTTTTTATCGAGGATGCAAGGCATGTGTACGAGTAGAATGAGAGGAAAGTGATTGTGAATAAGAGCAAGGTTATTAGGTACAGTAGGGTTGAGGGTCAAGTCAATTGGGAGGTAAATTTGATTGGAGAAAAACTGGAGGAAGTGAAGTGTTTTAGATATCTTGGAGTGGATTTAACAGTGGATGGAACCATGGAAGTGGAAGTGAGTCACAGGGTGGGGAGGGGGTGTAAATTCTGAGAGTGTTGAAAAATGTGTGGAAGGCGAGAACATTATCTCAGAAAGCAAAAATGGGTATGTTTGAAGGAATAGATACCAACAATGTTATATGGTTGCAAGGTGTGAGCTATAGATGGAGTTGTGCGGAGGAAAGCGGATGTGTTGGAAATGAGATGTTTGAGGACAATATGTGGTGTGAGGTGGTTTGATCAAGTATGTAATAATAGGGTAAGAGAGATGTGTGGTAATAAAAAGAATGTGGTTGAGATAGCAGAAGAGGGTGTTTTGAAATGGTTTGGTCACATGGAGAGAGTGAGTAAGGAAAGATAGACAGAGAGGACATATGTATCAGAGGTGGAGGGAATGAGAAGTGGGAGACCAAATTGGAGGTGGAAGGATGGAGTGAGATTTTGAGTGATCGGGGCCTGAACATGCAGGAGGGTGAAAGGCATGAAAGGAATAGAGTGAATTGGAACGATGTGGTATACCGGGGTCGACGTTCTGTCAATGGATTGAACCAGGGCATGTGAAGCATCTGGGGTAAACCATGGAAAGCTTTGTAGGGCCTGAATGTGGAAAGGGAGCAGTGGTTTTGGTGCATTGTACATGACAGCTACAGACTGTGTGAATGAATGTGGCCTTTGTTGTCTTTTCCTAGCGCTACCTCGCGCGCACGCTGGGGAGGGGGGTTGTCATTTCATGTGTGGCAGGGTGGCGACGGGAATGAATAAAGGCAGCAAGTATGAATTATATACATGTGCGTGTATGTATATGTCTGTGTATGTATATATATGTATACGTTGAAATGTATAGGTATATATATGTGCATTTGAATGTGTATGTGCGTGGGTTGGGCCATTCTTTCATCTGTTTCCTTGCGCTACCTTGCTAACATGGGAGACAGCGACAAAGTATAATATAATATAATATAATATAATGTTACTTTCAGTTTACAAGTATTATCTACCATATGTGAAGCGTTGTATTTTTTACTAGATTTATTAAAATCATAAAGCAAAATATTGTTAACAAAAAATGTTCAAGTGTACTGCCTAATGAATTTTGTATTTTTGTGTAGTACATTAAGGGATTAATTGTACTGCTTTGTATTTGTAAGATATATGTTTGTGCATTCCTGCATTTTATATATATAATTTTGATGGCTAAAAGATGTAATTCTGATGAGCTTTGTAAAGGATGTTTTGCAATATTCTATGCTCTTTAGGCAATTTGCAAATATGTGATGTGATGAGAGGATATTTTCTTGAAGTTCACTTGTATCAAAACCTAACTGGCTAGATGTATATATTTGTAATGAAGTTATACTGTTAATGCAATAGGCTTTGTAGCTGTGGGAGGGAGATCATTATAGTATACTTTCTTAAATTTTTGTTGGTTCTGTTTTCTGTGTTAATTCATTAAGTTTTACTTTGCTTAAATTTTCACCTATTCCTAAGTCTTCGTAACTGATGTAAGTTTTGTACAAAGCTTAAAAGCTAATTGATGATCCTTTACTTCTGCCATCTCAGTTCAGGCATGTCTTGCCCAAATGCCCTAGGAATAAGCAGTGTTTGCATTTGGGATTCATTCAGATTATAGGTACTGATGTCTTTTATTTTTTTAAGTTTTAGGGATTAGGGGAGAAAGAATACTTCCCACGTATTCCCTGTGTGCCATAGAAGGCGACTAAAAGGGGAGGGAGCGGGGGGCTGGAAATCCTCCCCTCTCGTTTTTTTAATTTTCCAAAAGAAGGAACAGAGAAGGGGGCCAGGTGAGGATATTCCATCAAAGGCCCAGTCCTCTGTTCTTAATGCTACCTCGCTAATGCGGTAAATGGCAAATAGTATGAAAGAAAAGAAAGAAAGATGTTTAAGAGTTTGTAAACAACTGTCAAAAAGTGTAATTATCCTTGAAAGAAATTACATTATATGTACTGCTCCTCTTAAATTATAAACAGGAAATCTACCTTCTTAACAGGACATTGTGAAAAAAAAATTTTGAAAATGAGTTTTAAAATGACACCCTGATAATTGTCACAAGCGTTCCTCCTCATCACTCAGGTCATCCAAAAATCTAATATGTACTTTCTGCAAGATCATCATACATATGAAATGAAAGTTGATGGACATGTGCTTAAAATGTGACCACAAAGGTATTGAGGAGAGCTGATATTTTCCCTTCCCTCCTGGGTTATGGATGAGAGCTTGTAGGCTACTAATGGTTCAACATGTTGATTAGATATTTATTGAGGTGAGAAAAGTTATATCATGAGATGATGGCTGTTGTCTAAGGGTTCAAGAATAGAAAAGTCCAGGGTACAGATGGTTTAGTGAGCGACATGCTGCAGTGAAGGTTCAAATGCTGTGAAATGGAGCTGGAAAGTGTTTATGGAAGCATGCTGTTCAATCACATCTAGCTTTCCTCTATCTTCAGTCTGTTTCTGTAACTGTTCAGTCAACCTTTCCCTCTTCTCCCTGTCAACAGCAGTGTACCTCAAGGTTCCTCCATTTAATACCTGTAATTTCCTTTCTTCAGCAGATAACCCAACTCTCTTACATACTGATGATTCTACACAGCCCTCCATTTCTTTCTTGCCTGCTCCATCTTCTCTTCCTTGATCCATGTCGTATCTCATCCTAACTTCACTATAAACTCGGACTTAGGTAAAATGTTCCAGTGGGAAAGATGTAAACTTGTTAAGTTTATTGCCTCAATATCTGACCTCAAATGTTTACCAAATTTCTGAGGACTGCACCACTGGATCTCCTTCCCTCTGCTATATATAATAAAAATACTCTGATATTAACCACAGAATCACTTAGCACAGTAATTTTATCATATCACCTAACATCATGGCATCTACAACATATATGCAGACAAATTCTAATACTTAATCTCAAGGGTAAAGTTTTCATTCATAAAATAGTAATAACCTTTTACGAGAAATTTTCTTTTGTAAAATAGGAATAACCTTTAGAAAGATCAAATTACTTACCCCCTTAGTAAGTCTCTTTTGTAAGAAAGCAGAGTGACCAGCCATAGGTCGACCAACACTTGGGTACTTTGAACGAAGTTTGGCTTCCTCTGCAGCCTCAACACCTGCTGCAGTCATTGCTGGCTGGCAAGGCTAGAGTATGAAAAGTGAATTAAGTGTTCACAACATAAATTTTCTTCATTCTATTTTATTCATTTCATTAATTTTATTTTGCATATTATACTGTATATACAAAGATATGGTCTTTATGGTCATTTATAAAGGGTATTATTATATCATGTTTCCCTACACTAAAAATGTAGGTTCGGAAGGATGAATTTTATTTTATTTTTTTTGGTGGGGTTGCTTTACAGCACCATTTCACCTGCCATAAGAGGGTGCATCTACAGGCAGATGCTCCATCAAATGGACCAACAATTATACTACAACTATACAAGCACAAGCCTATGATATAATGGTGTTGAGGTGAGAGTGTCAAATAACCTAACACCTACATCATTCATGACTACTGGAGTCTGTGCCTCGAGCCTATCACTGTCAGAGGTGAAGAAATGGTTTTTCAAAATGGGTAGAATGTAAGGAAGTAAAAATAAACTGACACTCGTGTGATTCTTTAATACTCATCTTTGTTACCTATAGAGAAGCCCTATGAATACATGAAAGCATACCCCTCTGAAGGGGAAGGGACTTGAAAACCAAAGGAACTTGGGGAGGACCCACCCCTAACCAGTCTACTGAACCAGTCTGCACCTTCCCTCTCGCTGTATATTAGGCAGACAAAGGGATACACTTTCCTGATAGGAACAGGAGGCAACAGGATATTTCTATCCCTACCAGTGTGGGTTATCTAATACCCATCCATTAAACAGCTAACTGGACATGTGCTGTCCAGCCAATTACATAGCATCCTTGTTGGCTAGTTACCCAAGTACCATTCCTCTGTGACTACTGCTTCAAGTAACAAAAACAGTGGGAAACATGGTTTCAGGAGAGGCAGGTTCCCCAAGATGTGCAAGACTAACTTATCAGTGAAAAGGGTAAAGAACCACTATTCTGATAATTTCTAGTGGTTTCCCTCGCACTACATCAATTCTGATCATAGCCATCCCCACTTACCATTAAATTACCGTATTTCAAAGATAAAGTAATGCTACCCTAATCTAAACCATTTCCTAGTAAATACAAACAGTATGCTGATTCAAGTTTCAAATCCATGTATTTCTTCAGTGATCCCGTTTCAAATCCATGTATTTCTTCAGTGATCCCAAGTCAAAACTTTTTTTTTAACAAACATCGTTCACCAGCAAAATGTTTAATACTACCTTATTCCCAATCATGACAGAGTTGAGAAAATAAGAGCTGAAGTGCTATCTCCATTATAAAGACTAGTTCATCACTCAACCTGTCATCCATGCAAATACAGCATACAACCATTTATTTGACATCTAAAACAATAAAGAACCAGTTAATGCTATGATATCCATCCTTCCCTCTGACATTATGTAATTACCGTAGTGGTTATTTTGCCAAAAAGTCAACGACATAAATGCCAAGTGCTTACTGCTCGTGCCACTTTATCTCCTGATCTATTCGAACCAAAATCCACCTTTAGGTTATATAAAGCAAGGTCAGATTCAGGAAACAAGGTCCCCTGATTGGGGATTAAGTTGTTTGGTTTGATTGTTTTAACCCAACCAAATCCCAGTGTTTCATGATAGTGACAACCCCCACTGGCATTGAGGTTCTTAAAACTGATCAATAACTTGCCAATTTTTTAAGCAACAAAACTAGTGTATAGTTGAATACTGAGTAATTTTATTCTTAAGGATAGTGAAATGCTTTCAGAATAAAGGCTGCATTGTGTGACTTGAGGCATTACAATGTATTCTACATATTAAATAAAGAAATAATAGTGTTACGTAAGAATATCAGGAAAAATAAGAGGATAAGTTACGTAAAAAATTAAAAACTTGAAAAATCAACGTAATCCAAGCATACCTTGCCTAACCTCTCTAAGTAGCTAAGGTTTACTGTCACCATTATTGTTCAATCCACCAGATACCTCTTGCCAAAACAACCAATATATATATATATATATATATATATATATATATATATATATATATATATATATATATATATATATCAAAGGCAAACGAAATCACTTTACATAAACCTCAACCAAGGGGGGTGTCTGCCTTCCGGACCTATAGACCTAGTTTAACAGAGCTGAGCCCATCCTCAGGATAGTATATATGATATACCTGACCTTTAAGGTCTGGATGCCTAACGTGACGGACTACCTCCAAGACCTAGGATAAGTAACAGTAAACCTAAAAGGGAAAGTTAGAACATATGAAAGATATATAGTGTACTATTAACTAATCCCTTTTTCCCGTCTGCATGTTTAGCGACTACATGCTGCATTGCCCCAAGTAACAGCTAATGGTCAAAGAGTCGCTGACCAGTGAAGAGAAAGACAACACTGGTGCTACAACTCAGTAATACAATGCTAAAAGCTGTCAAGCTGTGTTTGTTTACATCCATCTTGGGCTTGAAGGCTTCCCTCACCTCTTTCTTCTCTTGCTCAGATTCTGATGGCTTTTCCTCCACTTTCTCTAGAGGGGTTCCCTCCAGTTTCTGTTCCGTATCCGACATATTTAAGTCAATGGTCGGTTGGCCGACAAGGTTGCAGGTATTGGGGTAGAAGGCGATATAAAAAGGAGAAACTTGTGGCAGGTTTGTTCTAGATCTGCTGCACCGTCTACCACCAACCTACACTATAATATATACATCTACTCAACTTTCGCCTCGGTTTCAATGTATGAAAAAAAACTCACCTCAAATTTATCATAGTATTAAGCAGTACCTGTTTGGCAACATTTATTCACGAACATTTTACCAAATCTCAATGTATAATAATCCCCGTGATCAATATGGTTGGTCGCCAAGAATTGGGAAATTCTATTTCAAACGGATTACTACTTACAATAACGCAGTAATACTTGCCTTGCACTTTTTAAAATCAAATTTGAACAAAATGATAGACACATTTTGTTCATCTGTATTAGACGTGTTTTTATACTCGTTAGACCCGTAATTCAGACATTTTTTATTTGACTTTGCTTTTCATGCACTGACCTTGCAGTTTTCAATATTTCATGCAAAAAGTATCATCTTGGAACATGCAATTAAAACCATTGTCATATTTCAATAATGTTCCTTGATTGACATATTGGTAAGTCTGAGTGTGGGGAATTACCTTAACCCTGGAGGCTCTAGGCAAGATGGCAGGTTCATACGGCCGGTCTTTGGTAAGTCTTCTGCGTTTGCGTTTTGTGATCCATAGATGGCTAGAGTATAAAGGGAGTTCATATTACATGTAAAGATTCAGTATAAAATATTAATTGTATGTGATACAATTCCAAGGTTGCGATGGTGATTACAATCAGTCATCAATTGAGGCCTTTCTGTTCACAGTTTTATCTTTTGACATCTTGAAGATGTTTAAGGAAATTGGTATTAATATCAGAGATTTTCTCGTACAAGACTAGTATGGGAAATGTATTATCCTGACTCGTACATCAAAGTCAATTTTCCATATGTTAATTGATTTGTTATGGCGAAAGTTAAACTGGCTAAGGAGCACCATACAAATTTGGGAATAAAACATTTCACTTGTCCCCTATCGTTTGATAATGAATGAGTCTGTTTTGCAAAAGTAATGGAATGTACAAAGAAGGAAATAAGAATGGCGGATCTTGACTTGGGAGACAATGAGATAGGTGTGAGGATTATGAAGATCAGGGAAATTGTTGGGTGAATGTGAAGTAGGGGAAACACTTCGAAAACAATCAGCAAGAGAACTTATGCAGACCTGGCATAACATGCTGTAGCAGCGAAGATGGATATATATTATGGTAATAGTCCAGTTCAGCATACAACACTATTGGCGTTGAATATTGTGGATTTGATCTACGCTGCTAATTTAGTGTTTAGTTAATACTGGAGGAGTTGTTGAGTATTATGTTGAATGATATTTAGGGATGACTTATGAGGATAGGGACGATCCTCTTCTACCTGTAGACTCATCGTTCTTCTTTCATGGAATTGTAGTTTGATATATAAGTATGGAATTGATTGTGGGTTTTGGAGATCATCACCATTATTTGTAATTCAATAGTAACCTGATAGCGAGGAGGGTCATGATGGAGAAGGAAAAATGAGGGGTTAAGTAATTATGATATATAGAAATGAACAAAGGAGATTGTACCCTCTGAATACTACAGATGACATGAGTTTGATACTGGGTAATTTTCCTCGACATTGAGGAGAGGCTTTCCATTTGACGTTGGATGGTGCCTTGCACCTTCCATTTTGACAGGTAATCTGTGAATTCAGTTGACTTGAACAATATAAGAAGTGATTCAATGTGGTACATATGAATTTTTGCAGGTCACATATGGTTTTTGCACAAGTGCAAGGCCCTTTGCAGATGACTGATATGCAGACTGCTCCAACAAAACCTATGTTAATCCCATACTTTTTGATGTAATACAATTGCACCCAAGCATTTAAAGAACAATGGGGATATAGACCCATAACTCTTGTTTAGATTCTAAAATATAAAAAGATTTAAAACTGGAATGAACCAGACATGATGTGAAAATTTTAAATTAAATCCTCATGAAATCAAGTACATTAGTTTCAAAGTTTCTAAAGGATTGAATGGCAGATTCCATATATCTGTCTTGGATTTTGATAGAGTTAGGCCCCTTACAAAAAGATTTAACCTGGCTTATAACTTGAAGAAAATTCCACATTTGGCCATGGACTCTAATGTAGTTATTTTTGATATTTTTAAATTGTATTTCAGAAGTAGTTCTCTTCCAGTAACTGGTGCACTGCAGGCAGCACAGTGCTCCATGAAACGTCCTTCTTATTGGGCATTTTCTCCCATCCACAGACATTATGATTTACTAGTACTCTAGTTCTGTATTAGTCATTACTGTGAAGTATAGGGAGTATAGGCCTGTTATTTGACAACAATTTTATCATGCTCATCTTGATTAGTCCCATGAATTTGAGGAATGTGTATTTTCACAGCTAAGTTGTGTGCGTTTGGCTGGGACTCGTCAGTATAGTAATGCCGTGCGCACTGTCACGCTAATACCTGGAGATGGCATTGGGCCAGAAATTTCAGCGGCTGTGCAGAAGATTTTTTCTGTTGCTGAGGTTTGTATGTCTTAGTTTTGATTCCATTGAAGTTGAAATATCAAGTACAAAAAAATTAACGTGCCATAAACGTTATTTGTGTAGTACTGAGACGTTAAATATCCTGCTATCATATTTTCAGCTTTCAAACAAACTTTGAGAAATTAGCATATTTTAAAGAGGTTTGTCTTAAATATAGCAACCAGATTAAAAAGTTGTATTACCTTTGCATGATTTTTATTGTAGTTTAGAGAAGATGAAGAAACTGCTAAATACAAATATCCAAAGTGTTATCCTGTGCTAAAGAGATGGATTAGAGAAGTGCCCTTTGGTAATTGTTGAGATTCTTGAGGACTTAAAGTGGTTATCAGATATCATTACATGTACCTGTAGTGCACAAGGTCTTAGTGATGTCATGTATGTTCTTAGGAAGTGTGCTGAAGTGGTTTGATAGACCATTTAGAATTAACAGAATATCAGTGAAAGAGGAACTACGTTTTGGTAACTGTTTCTTTTCCCACGCCTTGAAGCTTTGAACCTCTCTGCCCTCTCATTGTTCCAATAAATAATACCTGGCAAATTTTAAAAGATAGGTTTTTCTTTTCCTCTAAAATTTGCAAATACTTTCCCTTGTCTCTCCTTTTTACTTTTCATAATCCTTTCTATATTTCAATTAAAGCCTGGCCTTGATGTAGACTTTTGTCCATGACCAGATCTTACAAAGGAAAAATTAGTAAGAAAGGAGAGCAACACTTTTTTTTTTTTTTTAGAACGGATATAGGGAAAATTCATTGAAGGACAACTCCACAACATTATAGAAGTTAATCAAGAAAAGATGAATACCTGTTTAGGAGAAGCTGTGTAAGAAAGAGACAGCCCAGGTTCAGTGGGAAGAGGTCATACATGACCTGACATTTATGTTAATGATCTTTGGTCTAGACAACAGAGATGGATGAATTCTGTGTTCTTAGACTGCCTAGAGACTTCATAGTTCCTCATAAGAGAGTAATTGAAAGATTGTAACTGCATACAAGTATTAGAAGGGAACGCCAATAGTGGACTGAAAAGTACCAGAGCAGAAGGGAGCGGAGGACATGTCTGTGTCCAAGATACCCTTTCAAAATGGGTAAGAGTAACCATTGATGTCTTGCATTAGGTTTTAGGGCAGTTTCCATATGAAACAGCTACATAGTTCAGAATTGCTTGTAAGAAATGGCTTATATGATGTTAAGATAGGTGGAACACTACATGATTCAATTCCCTTTTTTCATTTTCAGGTTCCAATTGCTTGGGAAGAAGTTGATGTAACACCAGTGAAAGGGCCTGATGGCAAGTTTGGGATACCTCCAGCAGCCATTGAATCTGTTAACCGTAATGGAATAGGGCTGAAAGGACCACTTATGACACCAGTTGGCAAGGGTCATCGTTCCCTCAACTTAGCTATTCGTAAAGAGTTCAATCTGTACGCTAATGTACGTCCATGCAGGAGTGTAGAGGGATATGATACCCTCTACAGAGATGTGGATGTGGTGACCATCCGTGAAAATACAGAAGGAGAGTACTCTGGTATTGAGCATGAAATTGTAGATGGTGTCGTGCAGAGCATCAAGTTAATAACAGAGCAGGCTTCTCGACGTGTTGCAGAGTATGCATTTCAGTATGCTCGCAATAACGAAAGGTAAATGCTTTTCATTTTCACTACATCCTTTCTAGTTCCTTGTCTCACCAGCCAGATTTTTCTTGACCTCTGCCTGTCTATTTTCCTTAAACCTGGCTCTCCAAGTCATATAATTTTCCTTTCGTCTCGCCCTGTGTTTCCCCACGTCAAGTGCTATTTATCTCACACTCCACTCCACACATTGCTATTTCCTCCATCTCTTGCTCTTCTGCACTCTGATTTAACCCTCCCCATTTACCATTGGTTAAATCCTCTCTTGAATTTCACATGCCCCCAAGTGTCTTGTACATAGCCTACCCCTACTTTCTCCCACATCCCTTTATTTTGATTTCCCCCATTCCTTGTCTCCAACTCTTGCTTCTTCCCACTATGTCTCTCCTCATTCAAGCCGCTCCATCATTTTGGTTTCTCTTTGAGGGTGTCTCTAGGTTTTCTACCTTCATCCTTGGATCTTCACTCTTACTCATAGGCTGACTGTATCCCCAGAATTCTTGACAATTTTGGGTGCATATTCTTAGAGCAAATCAGTCACTGTCTGTCTGTCCATACTCTTATATAGGTGGTGCCACACTCTACCTGCAAGTGGTTACACCACAAATAACAAGTCACCCATGGCAAAGCTGTGTCATCGTCCATTGATGGAAAGTAGTTTTTTTTTTTTTTTTTTTTTCAAAGACTTACTTGCTCTAAATAATACCATCATTTCCCTGTTCCTGCTTGGAGTGCAGCTTCAAGAGCTGTAGGAGCCCCAAAGGGTGTCTTGGGGTTATTTAATATTGATATAACCCTTACATTTGAACATGGCCAATATCTTATTGAACTTTTCTTTGTAGCTGTTCGGTTAATATAGTTCCCTCACTGTGCAGAAGGATGCTTAGTGAAATATTCTCTCCCTCCATGCTCAAACAGTTACATCCTTTCGAACATATGGGCATACTGTGACTACTAAAAGATATGAAATATAGCGAAACTGGGTGTTTAAATCTGCATTATGTTTCTCATTGTTTAATCTTTTTCAGATCTAAAGTTACTGCAGTCCACAAAGCAAACATAATGCGCATGTCTGATGGCCTTTTCCTTCGTTGCTGCAGGGAAGCTGCAGAAAGAAATCCAGATATCAGATTTGAGGAGAAGTATCTAGATACAGTGTGCCTGAACATGGTACAAGATCCTTCACAGTATGATGTGCTCGTTATGCCTAATCTGTATGGTGATATCCTTTCTGACTTGTGTGCAGGATTAGTTGGTGGTTTAGGTCTAACTCCATCTGGGAACATTGGTGAGGGTGGTGCAGTTTTTGAGTCTGTTCATGGTACAGCTCCAGATATTGCAGGTCAGGATAAGGCAAATCCAACAGCACTTTTACTGTCTGCTGTCATGATGCTTCGCTTTATGGATTTACAGAAACATGCTTCCATTATTGAAAAAGCTTGTTTTGAAACCATCAAAGAAGGTAATTTCCGTACAGGTGATCTAGGGGGAAAGGCAAAGTGTTCAGAATTCACAAATGAGATATGCAGTAAGATAGAGGACATGAAGAGTTAAGATCTTTGCTGTTGCAGCATAAAATTTTAAAAACTTGCAGTTTAATGTAAATATGACAAAGGATGGACATCAATAATGAAATTTAGTCTGCACAATACAGATCACCAGAACTAATGTAGAACTAGTGTAGTCATTTAGAACAGTAGTGTCTTCAGTTCATTTTTTAATAGCTCCTTGATTATAAAATTTTCTGCAGTAAGAATTTTCCTCTCTCTGTTATAAAAGTATTTCAAGAGAATCTTGCTCAGCAGCCTCAGGCTCGTGCATACCAAAGAGTATGTGACATTAAGAAGCTGAAAATTATGTATGATTTTGCAGACACCCAGAACAGATTGATGAGAGCATGAATAGGAGCTTTCTGTTGGTTTGTTACATTGGGAGTTAACATTGACAGTAAAGATCTACAGATGAGTTTGGTGGAAAAATAGGAAAGAAGCACATTATGAAATTCTAGCCTAACAGGCTTTTGGAGACAACAATTTTGGTCATTCATGAATTTTAGAATGAGCCAACAAGCAATGAAATAGTAAAACTGATGAATTACTTGTTAAATAGTTATATCTTCCTTCATGTCTCATCTTCTTTTGATGAGCCTCATGCGTTAGATAGTTATTTCCTCCTTCATGTCTCATCTTCTTTTGATGAGCCTCATGCATTTATTGTTTCATTCCTTTTCTTCATTCATTTCTTTACCTTATGGATATTTCAGCCTTCTTCATCAGTTAAAACTCTGTATTCTCTATATGAAGGATATTTCATGATGGTATAGTAAGTCATTATGTTAGATATCAGTATCCATTGACAGTAGCATCATGATATCGACTACCTAAGTATTGTTGAGAATGTAAATAGATTCATATAGTATTTATGATATGTACAGAATTAAACTTTTAATTACATTTTGGTGTTTTAACCCTTTGATATGACCAATTTTTGACTGAACTTTCATCATGCACACGTATCTCCATTTGTACAGTATTGTATCCTTTATTCTTTGGATGGAAGGTAAATGTTAGAAGCATCTGAGAAAATCAACTTGCACTTAGCTACATTTATTAGTTGTAGTAGTGGAGAGAGGTTATTCGGTTTGTAAGTTAAAATACTGAGGTGTTGAGATAAGAGAATGGGCATATTGAGTATGTGGTAGAGAGGTCACTGTCTGCAAGGACTAAGATGGGGATGACTGACGGTATGCAAGGTGTGGGCCTTAGATTAAAAAATACTACAGAGGATGAATGTGTTGTTGTTTGAGGACATTATGTGGCATTATGAGGGGGTGATCGAGTAAGAAATGATATAGTAAAAGAAAAGTGTGCTAGTAAGAGTATGTATGAGAGTTGAAAAGGGTGTGCTGAAATGGCTGACTTCAGAGGATATACATGTCAGAAGTGGAGGGAACAAGGAAAATGGGGAAACCTACAAGGAAGTGGAAGGACAGACTGAAAGATGCTTTTGAGTGTTCAGGGCCTAACATGCAGGTGGGTGAGGTGCGCAAGGGATGATGTGATGTGTAATAAAGGGGTGACATGCTGTGTTTGGGCTAAACTAAAGTAAATGAATTGTATGGGGAAACCAGAGAAAGGTCTGAGGGGCCAATTGTTGATGAGAGCTCTCATTGTGGCACATTATACATGACAGCAAGAGAGTGGTTGTGAATAAATGTGGCCATTTCTTCATCTGCTACTGGAGCTAACATGGGAAACTATACAAATATGAAATATATATGTATACAACTGGTTCTCCCAGCTTAGCCAAGTAGTGTTATGAACAAATAGTATTTCAACATTTGCATATTCTTATTGTTACATATAATGCAACAAAAATAAGGCCTACCTCCCACAGCCAATCCTGACTGTTCCACTAGACCACTCCATATGTCCTAGTTCAGCCTATTGACAGTATATCACCCCTAATACATTTCATCAGTTTAATCTATCCTTAGATTGACAACAGCATCATTCACACTATGTATAACGCATTGAAAACAGCCTACCATCCACTACATAGCTCAACAAATTATTCCGTGGTTTACCTTGACCCATTCAATTGTACAAGTTCATCTCAGACATTGCATCACCCCTTGTATGTTGCATCAATCCAATTCCATGCATGGCTTTCACTTTTCTGTATGTTCAAACCTAAATACCCCATAGTTTCACTTCATCCCTCTAATCTTACAGGTCTCCCCCTACCCTTCTCTCCCTCCACTTTTCTGTATGTTCAGACCCAAATACCCCATAGTTACTTTCACTCTATCCCATACCTCTTTATGGGTATCTTCCTCCAGTTTTAACACATCTTGGTCTTTCTTCGATAATCTTTTCCCTGTGCCCATTTCAGCACACCTGTCTTACAGTCATTCCTTATACAATCACATATTCTGCTCAAGCATTTAATTTCCAATATATACATCCTCTTTCATTATTTGCAAGACTTTCATCCATACAACACTGTTGGGACTACTATTTCATCAGGTGTTAATGAAATAATAATAAAATGAGTACATCCCTGGCAAAAAATCTCCCTTGGCAAGGCTTAATCTCAGAGTACAGTCATTCCTGTACGTAGCACAAGAGATTTTGGGTTGGAACATTGGAGTGCAAAAGATTTTCATTGATTGGAGACTGAACATGCAGGAGAGTGAAAGGTGTGCATGGGATAGAGTGAATTGGAACAATATGGTACACTGGGGTTGACGTGCTGTCAATGGACTGAACTAGAGCACGTGAAGCATCCACAATAAACCATAGAAAGGTCTAAGGGGCCTGGTTGTGAATAGGAAGCTGTGGTTTCGGAATATTACGCAACAGTTAGAGAATGGATGTGAGCATATGTGGCCTTTCTTCATCTGTCCCTGGAGTCACCTCAATAACATGCAAAATGGTGATCATGGGGGGGGGGGAGTCATTTTAAGTGTAAACCCTCAATTTAGTGGACCCCAATATAACGATTTCAGATTTAAGACAAATAATAGTACAGTACATTAATAAAAAAATATTAAAAAATCTCAAATGCCACACCATGTGCATTTCTCATCACACTTGTTTTTGGTAGCATGGGGTAGACTTTCTTGGTTTTGGTTTGAGTCTGCCTCAAGCTATCATGTGGTCAGGTTGTATACAGAGTGTTTCTATTATTTCAGAATGGAGACTATCAAATAATTTTGTGATCCTTACAATACAAAATGGCATCAAGTGACTGTAAAAGATGCAATGAAAGCATGTAGTCCATCCTCACTTTATCATAAAGATGTATTCTTTCACAGGGGATGGGTGGTATCACCTCTATCTCAGTCTGACTCCCTCCTCCAACTACCCAGCGAGCATTCCCATGGTGCCCACCAACCATGTATTGCACCACATCCTAAATCCTACAGTGATAGAGAAGTTAAAGTATGTGAATGTGGCACAGAAATAGGTTTCATTTGATTTAACAGACTTTTGGCATTAACGGACACCCTTCCCCTATATCAGTCAGTTAAACTGAGGGTTTACAGTACCTATATTTGCTATAATAGAACACTGATCTCATTCAACACACTCCTTAATGTACCCAGGACCTGTACGTGTGTTTCTCAGCCGACCATGCCAATGGTAACGATTCTTGCAAGAAGTTACCTTTAAAAATCTACAAAATAATAAGCAGACTGAAAAGAGTACAGCCTCACAGGACCTTTCCACTCCAAAGAAGCCCAACTTACCATGCAACATAAGTTGCATAAATGTGGTCTTGTTGCTAACCATGTAATTTTAACTGCCTTTCCAGCCTTCATGAGGTAGCATTAGGAGCAAACAATATCCTTACAAATGTAAGAACTTATGGTTACAAAGGCGTTGCTCTAATGACAAAGAAGTACAATCCGTGAAAAGCTGTGATATTAAAAATTATCCAAAGTTTATTTCATATCCATGGACTTTAATATCTATGTACAATTCCAACAACATTTTCTATTACATCTATTTACATCAGGATTAAATGAAAAAAAATCTTACCTCAGCCCACTTGAAATGTTTTAAACTCTTTACTGGACATTCAGCTATTAATTAAAAGTTAACCAATACATTTCATGAATTAATTAATTTAAATGATAAAACCCTTGCAATTCCAGGTACATTTTATATTTGAGACAAACTTTTATACTTTCAAGAACAATTTATCATATTTACTATGTGAATATCTCATTCACCTACTGCTCAACAATTCAAGAGACTGTTTTCAACGATCAACCTCGCCAAATACAATATCCAATGTTCCAATGATAGCCACAATGTCAGCCAACATGTGGTTCTTCCCAACCTTATCAGTTGCTGCCAAATGAGCAAATCCTGGTGCCTTTATCTTGCATCTGTAAAAAAAAGTAAAGAAGTAAACAAAAAGTGGATTCATATCTGGGAAGAAAACCTGAAATAGCAATGTAGAATAATAAGTGGTGAAATGATGGTATCATGGGTCTCTCCATTACAGTGAGCAATATAACATTCAACCACCTCCTGTCAGAAAAGTCCATTATTTGATTTTAACATGATTAAGTTTCAACATTTGTTGATGATCTAAGATCACACATTTATAACAAACTTCAGATATTGAAATGGACTCAGATGAGGAAGAACCAAAAATCTTGTGGGGAAAGAGCATATGAAGCCTCCAAAACAGTTAAATTTATGGAATCAAAATGTATCACATGAGATGTCATGGGTCAATAAAGTCTATACTGCTGCTTCTAAAGGCTTTATAGATCCTCCCAAAATCAGCTTACCCTAAAAGAAATGTTTACAGATATCAAAAGTCACCAGTATAACAGGTTACTTCTTGTTCATCGGGCAATAAAAACAGATTCTTCTCCAATATGACGCATAATTATTCCGATGACAGATGAGACTAACTCACCCCTAAAACATCCACTCTTATCCTTGCTCCATTTGACTAATGCTGCAATGCATTCAAAGTAATTTATAATACCGAGACCATGAGAGGTAATGTTGTATCTTTTTAAGACATGCTCCTGGGCATAATGACAGTGGAAAAATATTGTTGGTGAGAGCAAAGGTGGTCATGGTTGATGGTAGAGTAGGAGTGTTGGTATTGTATGGATGCAAGGAGTGGGCTCTAGAAGAGAAGGTACATCAGAGGGCAAATGCATAGGCAATGAAATGCTTGAGGACAATATGTGGAGTAAAAAGGCTAATCGAGTAAGAAATGGTATGATAAGAAGTGCACGGTGTAAAATTAGAAGACAGTGTACTGAACTGGTTTGGATATATGGATAGGATAAGTAAGACAGCTTGACAAAGAGGATATATGTTTCAGAACTAAAGAAAAATTTTGAGAACTGAGAAGGGGCCTGGACATGCACAAAGGTGCAAGATGTGTATGAGAGAAAATAAATTAAAGCAATGTGGTAAATAGGGGGTGGTGATGTGATGTTAATGGACTGATCTAGGGCATATGAAGTGGCCAGGAGAAACCATGGAAAGGCCTATGGGGTCTGGCTGTGGATAAAGGCTCTGGTTTCAATGCATAATACATGACAGCTTGGAAGTGAATGAGAGCAAAATGAGCCATTTCTTCACCTGCTCCTGGTGTTACTTCGCTTACTTGGGAAATGGCAAACAAGTACAAAAAATTCATACATGTTCGCCATTTCCCTTGTTACGTTCTTGGTGCCAGGAACAAGGAAATGGCCTCATTCTCTCATGTTCACCCTTTGGCTGTTATGTATAATGGACAAAATCCAGAGCTCCGATCCACAACCAGGGCCCACAAATGTTTCTCTGGTTTCTCCTAACCAATTCATATGCCCTGGTTCAGCCCAGTGACAATATGCTGTCCTACCCTTTTAAACCATATCACTCCAATTCTCTCTATCCCTTGAATTCCTTGCACTCTTCTCCACATTCAGTCCCCAAGCATTCAAAGCATCTTTCATTCCATCTTTCCGCCTCCTCTTTAGTTTCCCAATTTTCCAAGTTCCCTCCACTTTTGACAAGTATACCTTCTTGGTCATCCACTCCTCACTCACCTAAAAAAAAAGGAAAGACAACACATCTATATATATATATCCCTGGGAATTGGGAAGATAGAATACTACTTGTGTATCTCTTGTGTGTCATAGTACCTAAGGAATATGAATTACTTCACAATCATAATATACCTGTATGGCCTTGATGATCCATCAGAAACAAGATATACACCAAATTCACCCTTTGGAGCTTCAACTGCAGTGTATGTGGCACCTGGTGGCACTTGGTAGCCCTGGGTGAAGACCTTAAAATGATGGATGAGTGCCTCCATTGATGTCTGAAAAGGAGAATAAAATAATCAATGCAAACAATTATAATACCATTCAGTTCCAAGGAATTCACCCCTCTCAGTCATCTGTTCAATAAAATTAGCACTACATGCTCAATGTGACAGTGTATCATGCTCTTGTAGGTAAAAAAATTAAGAGGTTTCCAGCCCCTATTTAAACATAAAACGTTATCATGAAGCATCACATCTCCCTCCAAAATTCTGCAAGTGACACTAATGCCAGAATGTGTGCTTGTTTATGAGAAAGTTAGGAAGGGGTTTGCAAGATAATATGGCATTTATAAGTAGGCGTGTATTCTAACAGATAGCACAAGATTAGTTATATGAACAAAAACATGACAGGGAAAAGAATGGGAAACCTGAGGAATGAAATTTACCTTTAAGGAGACTGAAAAAAGAGGGTGCAAAAAAGCAAGGTGAAGTGATATGGGACAGTTTAAAACTTAATTATTATCAAAGTACAATATGTCATATATAGATTATGGAGACAGAAGTACAGTGTGGTGGATTGAAGGCCTATAAAAGTTTGATGGAGCTCAGAATAAGAAGGTTAATCTGCCAGAAAACAGTGACGAATTATGAAGAGGATATTAAAGATACTAACCTTCATTTCGGCTCTCTTTGGTGGAGCTACCTTTGCATCATCCACACGAACTTCACCGGGTGGCATCTGATTTAAACACTGCTCAATAATATGGAGTGACTGTCGCATCTCCTCTACACGAATTAGATACCTAGGTTTAATAAAATGTACTTGAGTAAATGCCTGTTTCTACTGGTGGGAGGGTAATTATAAATAGAGGAAATTTATATGTGTGACAGCAAAACATTTATAGAGCTACATATAGGGAAAATGAGGAATTTAACTACACTGTATCTCACCATACTGATACTGTATAATGTATCACAATGGGACTTTCATGTTAAACACAAAGCACACACGACTTTTATAAAATTATCTGTATATAATATATTAATCATACCTGTCATATGTGTCACCATTCTTTCCAACAGGAACTTCAAACTCAACAAGATCATAAGCATCATATGGTTGAGTCTTTCGCAAATCCCACTTGATGCCAGAACCTCGGAGCATCACACCACTGAAAGAAATGCAAGTTTTTAAATTAATAGTAACCTATGTAAAAATTACTACTGTTGTTTCAAAAATTCTTCTGACATACACTTCTCATTGTCCAAGATTCTAATTTTCTTAATATTGTTCAGGTTTGGTGACCATACAGCATATTCCAAGTGAGGAATGACCAGAACATCATAAAGAATGAGTATTTTATCTTTTGTTTTGCAGTTTATACTTCTAACTAGGAGCTACAAAATTCTGCCTGCTTGATATTATACATACATCGAATGATACACCACCTATGGAAAAGCTGATTTTCTTCAATTGCCAAAACAGAGTTCAGTCTCTTCAAAAACTCCTCACTTCATTTTGTCCATGCTACTGAGTATAGTGCAGCCTTGGGCAGCAGGAGCTCCTTGAAAAGGGGTCCTGAGGTAACATCTGGACCCTTTCAGAAAGGGACCTCCATGACAATTTTAATAACTCCAGGACCAATTTCTATGAAAAAGTCCTGGTTTTACATGGGACCTTTCTAAAAGCTCCTCCAGCCCAAGGCTGCACTACATCTACTAGAAGGGATATGCAGACTCTTCTGCAGTAAGTTCTTTGATGAGACCATACTCTCAAGATACTCCCATGTAAAAGATGACTTTTCACTCCAAGTAATGATTAATTGAAATATTTCTAACTATAAACCTTAGCATCATACTGGCTTTATGTGTACACAGTTAAATGCTGTTTACTTTATCTAAGGTCATTAATGATAATCACTCCAAGGTCCTTTTCTATAACTTCTAATAATGGTTTACAAAGGTTTTGTATTTAGGATTTAAATTTTGGCATCAAAGTGCATTACTTTGCATTTGTCTACAGTAAGATCCATTTGATGTGTCTGACCATTCAACCAGTCTAAATCCCTCTGAATTTTCAATCAGTAATTTTCCTAATTTCATGTTGTTCATAAGTCCTCTCTCCAGGCTGTTGACGTAGATAAGGAATATTATGGGTGATAGGGATGTGCTTTTTGGAACCCCATTCATCATGTGAAACCAGCCATATACCTCCCCATTTGATACAAGTAAATCTGAGTGCTAATCTGCTGACTAAAGACAGATTCAATCTCCTATGCCATGAGCTTTGATTTTACTTGGCAATCTTTCATGAGGTTCTTTATCAAAGGCTTTGCAAAAATCCAGTAACAACAGAGGATACTCTGAAGTCCCAGTTATTTTAATATGACTGAATAATTCAGATCAGATTAGTTAATGATCTTTTATTCCAAAAGCCATGTCTATAGTCTGTTAAACGATCCCCTACAAAAAACTCCACTTATGTTGCTTCCTACTTAATATGGCATACCTTATCCAGACAATATCTACATAATTGATGAATGAAAATAACAATCTCTACACAGGTTTCAAGTAACCCATAGCTAACATAGCCTGGCCTCAGAAATTAAATCATTAAGACTGAACCGATGAAGAAAATTCATAATCAATATCTAATTCTTTCTACACAACACTACTCCCAGTAGGGCAAAAGCAATGCCTATAAAACCCATCTGAAATGTAACTTACCTAAAACCATAATTGAGAGCATCTTCAGCAGTCACAGTTCCAATGTCAATTGTTCGTTGTTTCCAAATACGGTTACTAGTGAGTACATCCTCCACTTCATCAAGACGCTCACCAAACTTGCTGCAGAACTCATAGATGTCATCCATCAACCCAATTGGGATGTCCTAATTAACATAAAATGAAGACTTTCAGTTAGAATTAATTAAAACAATTTACCTACCACACTAAGCTACCTTTTACATTTGCTGAAAAGTGGCACATGCTGAGCCACCAACAGTGACTTTCACCTGTGTGTAGTGAAGGCAATTAATGTTTTAGGACGGAGGCATGTCAAATTCATATGGAAGTAAAAAAAAATGGCACGAAGTCTTTATATTTGTGTGAAAGTCTCTATTCTCTAAAACAACAAACAAAAATTGGGGATATATGACTAAAAAGATGTGTGCATTTGATCCATTTGATATAAATAAAACAAAAAAATTGACCACTCATACAAACAAAACAAAAAACCTGGCAGAAATATGAACATGACAAGGACACCAGGTATGGTCAAATGAACATAAAGTGCATGATACTGTGACTGGAAAAAAAAAGGTGTTTTCACTTATCAGCATTTGCAATAAATATTTCGATGAGAGAAACATTGGAATAAAACTGATTAGGAACAGACAAAACCTGAAATTGAAAGTGAAGTACTATAATAAATAACTTGCATCGCATGAGTCACTTACAATGGCTACACCCCCAGGGCGGACGTAAGCTGCATGCAGGCGAGCCCCAGATGCTCGTTCATAAAATTCCATCATCTTCTCACGCTCCTCAAACAACCACAAAAATGGAGTGAGAGCACCAATATCTAAAGCATGTGTACCCAAGAACATGCAGTGATTCAAGATGCGTGTTATTTCAGCAAACATTGCTGAAAAAATAGAGGAAATGTCACTAATGAAACTGCAATCCTAAAAATCGATCTACCATCATTAACTCGTTCCCAACATAAATAGGTTAAGTCCATAAACAACTTCAACCTTCAGGAAATATAAGTTTTCTAAACTGATTCCTAGTCCCAATTCAACACCTAGCAGAGTGAAGGATTGTTCAATTCATTCCCTGAGATTAATAACCATTACAATTTCAAGATGAAACTTTAAAACTCTATTAATAGACTTGTCTACCTGACTTTTAAAATACTTCTTTTATGGAAATACATACGCAATTCTAGTTGGGAAAAGAATTCAAAAGCAATTAACGGTACTTACTTCGAATGTATTTTGCTCTGATGGGAGCCTCCAAGCCCAAGAGCTTTTCTACTGCTAGAGAATAGGCCTGTTCATTGCACATCATTGACACATAATCTAGACGATCAAAATATGGTAGTGCTTGTGTGTAGGTTTTGTATTCAATGAGTTTCTCTGTTCCACGATGCAGTAATCCAATGTGAGGGTCAGCACGAACCACAGTCTGTCAGTGAAAAATTACATCTATCTGAAATATTACCTCCATATCATATGTTTTCTGGCACTAAAGCAAACTGAAGCATGCACAGTCTTACTTGTATACTCCAGCTGTTCACCATGAAAAAGGAAATGACACTCCATATGCTCCATGAATGTTACCATTCTAGAGTTTGTTAACTTACCTCACCATCCAACTCTAATACCAGCCGAAGCACACCATGGGCAGCTGGATGCTGAGGACCAAAATTAATGGTCACATTGCGGACATTCTTTTCCACTGGTGCCAACTTGGCATTCCAAATAGGTTTCTTCAAGATCTGACCTTCATAGGGTACCAGCACTGGCCCTTCAAACTGCTTCATCCATTCTGAATCAGGGTGCCATGTAGCTCCACCTCTAGGAAGGCTGCATTAAAAGAAATAAATATGATCCAAGTACGCATTTACCTTAAAAATAAATGTACAGCTCACCCCTCATTTCCTACAGCTAAATCTCAAAACAAATGTATATATATATATATATATATATATATATATATATATATATATATATTTATATATTCATTTTTCTTATTATACTTAGTCGCTGTCTCCCGCCTTAGCGAGGTAGCGCAAGGAAACAGGCAAAAGAATGGCCCAACCCGCCCACATA
Organism: Panulirus ornatus; assembly: GCF_036320965.1. Taxonomy (NCBI): domain Eukaryota; kingdom Metazoa; phylum Arthropoda; class Malacostraca; order Decapoda; family Palinuridae; genus Panulirus; species Panulirus ornatus. Next base: position 6,647,746 of record NC_092251.1, on the reverse strand, counting down.
CACATCATGATGTGATTATTACACGAAAGTGCACTTGGGAACTTATTGTGTTTCATTTTTCCCATGGACTCATAGGATCCTTTCCAATATATATATATATATATATATATATATATATATATTCATTTTATTTATCATACTTGAATGCCATCTGCATCAGCAAGGAGACAATTTTTCGACTTTGTGATGGTGAGATATTCAACACTTTATTATAGAATAGGCTTTGTGTTAGATGATTTTGTCCAACTGTAGGCAAATGTAAGTGTTCTGATATTTTCAACTTACTAAATGTGGGATAACAGTAATAAACCAATGGAAACTTTTACAATACTTCACTTAACTTTTGCTAGCAACTTAAATTCATATGTCTCAATGTCATTCAAAACATGAGATTAGAGTCACCTGCTGATAGGTTTGTTCACTGAATGTATTCATTTTCAGACACTGCATGAAAGCAATAAGATGGAAGGAAGGGGACACTGTTGCATGTATATTTTGACTGATACTGAAAACCTTGCGATTATTGGTCCCTTGTTGAATTTTTTCTGGGGATCTCGACTTCTATTATTGTTTCACTTTTCTATCCCACATTCTTCCTTGATCACAGCCATTCTTGGTGTTATCATTAAAATATATTAGTCACACATACAAGTGTGCACCATCGATATGTTGTCAGATATACAGACATTACATGATCCTTAGAAGGAGACGGATATAATGTTTGTACATTCCGACTATCGTTTTAGGTACTATAAGGCTAGTTAAGTTTATATAGTCAATTAATAATTTATGTGTATAATCTATTTTTACATTAATTAACCCTACATTTTCCCTAACATACATACTCATTATGACCTCTAACACTAATCGTTTTAAAAGACACGTTTCTAATCATGCTACACAAGTTATTTCATTTTCTAGAAACTTCACTCACCAGTTAATAATCCAAGCTAAAAGTCGAACAAAGCTTAACTGATACACTATCAATAACGTCTGATCCACAGGTGTGGACTAATATGCAAAAATGGCGTTTGGTTCACTGTAGTGTCCCCTATTCAGCTCCATGCAGTCAAAGGTTAAGCCATGTGGACGATAAAATAAATTGGTCTACTTGGCACCAACGTCAAAGGTTATTATACCAAATGGTCAGCAAAACAGAGTTTGAACTATGGATGCGACTAGTTGGCCGAGTCAAAAGGTATTTCGCCGACTAGCTGGTATAATAACCATTTCCCTCTGATTTTTTCATATTTTCACCGATTTCATGGCCCTCCCCATTACAACATATTGTCACAGGATTATTTGAAGTCTCATCTTCATCTTTATGAATAACTTTGTATGTTAGGAATCCAGCCATAACCATTTTCTTAGTAATTCCAAAAATTAAAAATGTGTAGGGACCTTCATTTATCAGTACATTTTTTCTCTAAGATTCAACAATGTATAGGATGGCGTGTTTAAGACATCACCATTTCGAGTTCCCACACTAACTAATGACCTTAGAACACTTGTGTATATTTATTGATCGACAATCCTTTGAAGGAACATATTACGTAGTGTGAACTGACTATAGAACCCTCCCTCGATCAGCTGATCACCATAAACACAGTCTTACTATGGACGTGGGGGGAAATTTTTTCCCAATTCCTCATCCCTGACAGACTCACTTGAGAAAATAACCGGAGCCGGCATTCTTCAGGACACATTTAGAGCCCGCTGACACTGTACAAGAGATGAATTTCCTACCGACGTGACCCAAAACGGCTGCCATGTTGTTATAGGGTGCCCGGCTCTCTCTCTCTCCCCCCACCTTGCGTAAAGCTTGAGGTAAATAGTGCACTCATACTCCTATCTGGCAACTATTTTCATTTTATTCCTGTAAATCATTATTTTACACGCCATATGGCATTATAGCATTATATGTATTACATCTGCTGGTATTTTCAACTAGGGGTAGTAACTCTTGTGATACTACACTCTCATATTCACTCCTACTCATACTCTTACTCATACTCCTATCTGGCAACTATTTTCATTTTATTCCTGTAAATCATTATTTTAAACTCCATATGGCATTATAGCATTATATGTATCACATCTGCTGGTATTTTCAACTAGGGGTAGTGACTCTTGTGATACTACACTCTCATTTTCAAACTATTTTATGCATTTTTTTTTTTTTTTATGTAAAGGACATATGCTAATATCTTATATACCATGATAGGGTAAATGAAATATTTATGGCGTCTTATAAAACGTACTTTATTACGCGATAGAGGACCAAGAATCATGGCAGAAAACACAAACTTGAATTTCAATATACATTAAAGATTTTCTTTGGTAATTTATTCATATAGGTAGTGGACAGATACAGTACATGTGAAAATTGTGACATAGAAGAGGCAAGACGACTGTTATGATACAAAAGAGTTTCTGGAATTGTTTGTGCATGAAAATGTCTATGGAACATGTAGAAAGCTATTAATAAGACGTATTAGTGCGGAAGGCAAGGTAAATGCTGTCAAGATGCTGTGTACTCGGAAACGAATATGAAGATGATGCAAAAAGAATGTGTATTGGTAATATATCAGAAACATAAAGGAAAGTGTCAGTTTGGTGGAAATCAGATGAAGGGCAGACATATATGTGTTTTATAAGGAAGAACAACTGCCAGGAGAAGAATATACTAGAGGAATGTAGACAGAATAAAAAGTATTAAATATATGAAATATTAACAAAAGCAAGATCAGAAAACCGTGTTGACACGAATATTTGTTGCTAATAGTAGATGCATTCTTGTAAAATTCATCTTTGTAACACTTTACAAGCTAATTAAACCTGCATATCCATTGTGGCGGGACGGATTCTGTGTAAACTATGTCCTACTGTCCCCCATAGAGTTTAGGGGACAGGACATGGAAAGAATTGATATAAATGTTCCACTTTTAACTGGAAAATATGGTTTCTTTAAACAACCATATGAATACAACAATATCTAAGTCATTGCCGCAAATTAATATCTTAACAGAAAACGAAATTGTGCATATTAAGAGAAAATGTTAAAGAGAACCGAAACTGCTGTAAATCATTAAGAACTGAAAAGTTATAATATGAATATAGTTTGCCTTGTACAATATGTTATTGGTAAAATTGTTCCATTTTGTTTGATAATCATTTCTGTTTAAGCAAAATTTAGGTCAGTAGATACATGAATGTGTGACTATGGTCATTAGTTCGTGTAGGCGAGGGCTTCATTAAGAGTATCTGATTATCATCATGATCTTGAATTTCATTACGAATTGCATTCGATTAAATGAACATTAGAAACACTCATTGTACGTTGTCGTAATCAATATATAGCAAAGAGGTCAGCTGAGTAGAAGGTTAAGGCGTAGGTAAATGGCCAATATGCTTGTCCTGCTCCAAGAGTAAACCAAAAGGTTTACATGGGGATTCGGCTTACCTTTGAGCGGTGACTGAGCCGGGATCAACACACGAGAAAAAGAAACCTAATGGTGTACAGAAATTGAAGTGCATGATGCGATGTACTGAAAATATATGAAAAATATAACAATGGCAGACTTTAGAGAAGGAATATATGCGAGCGTCCTGCATCGTGAGTGGTTTTCTGGATCCTTGTCAAGTTGTATAGATTGATATCCTCGTGAGTTTAGTGTCCCCTGCAGTATACCCAGGAACTGAAGACGTCAGCCAGAGGTTTTGTCTAGTATCCCCAAGGGGTTGTGAGGTTAGTTGATGGCTCTCTCTTAGTGAGGTCCTGTGTATTTTCCCGCGAGGTGTAGTTGCTTGGCTGATAGGGTTTGCCAGTGTAAAGTTTTCTTGCTGTCGGTGGCAGTAGTCATTGTGACACGGAAACAGCTCGTGTCAAATGTTGGTTGTGGTTACAAGAGGTAGGCGTGTGTCACTGTGGCACCAAGAAAGCCTCTGTCAGGTGCATGAGGCATCCTGGAGAAAGGTGGGGCTCCTTCCCCAACCACCACTTCAGGTGTCGCCATATCATGCGAACGCACAAGGCAGGCAAATCTAAAGTAAATAACAACGAAACTTCAGAATGATCAGTAAAACAAAAAAATCTATTCCTTGTAAAGGTAGACAAACAAATGCATATTTTAAATCTTTAGCAGGAAAAAAAAATAGCTTGTGAACATGAAATAGTACTCACAAAACAAGAAAATTAATACCAACACAGGGGAAGCCGGTTATTACTGGTTATAATTAAACTGAGAAGCTATCCAATCGCTGCTTTACTTAAATGACATAGCTGAAAACGTGTTTAGAAAACAAGATGAGTGGAACAGTTAGGTGTTTTGAATAGCGTTGTACAGATAAGTCCCGTCGTTGTGTACGTAATTATAAATGTGTCAATTGCGTTGTGTATAAAGCTCAGTGGCTTTTTACTAATATCTTTTCTGCTCAGTTTCCGCAGTCCACCTAGAGCGACGCACGACCTTGTACTTAGATTTCCCACATGACTAATTACATGCATCTTGTACCCCGTCATCATTTAAGACTAACGGGACTTAATTTCAGGTATGGTACTCGTATATTCATAGAAATATTTCTCGCAGGTTCGTCACAACCTTAAATATTTTATACCAAGAAGCTAATACATCGTAGTGTCCCTGTGAAAGCTAATTTATATGAAGGCTCCCCTCCCACTCTTCGTTTCGCACGGCAGCGTCCAGGGCAACTGGGTTGATGCAGTGCAGTACTTTTTTTTTTTTTTTTAAATCGTCCTTCGACACATTACTTATGGTTACTTGAATATGAAGTTGAAGAGACTCCAATACACTGATGTTGATCCGTTTCCATTAATCCCAGATATATGTAACTGGATTTTATACATTTTAGGGAATGGAAATGGAAAATCTATTCGATATAAGGGAAGAGAACAAATATTAAAGAAGAAAGGCAAGGGAGAGACTTTATTCTACCTGATCACTCGAGTGGTGGATAGTCTGTTTTCCGGGCAAGAAGAAATTCCCTAGTGAAGCAAATGGTACAATATCTGCACTGCGCGGGGTTCGAGACTCGTCGAGCAGAACATCTGCGCAGGAGCCTCTCTCTCGCTCTCTCTCTCTCTCTCTCTCTCTCTCTCTCTCTCTCTCTCTCTCTCTCTCTCTCTCTGGACACTGGCACGGGCAAAATATGCCCCAGTCATGGCAGTCTCGGGAGAAAGGAAAATAGTATAAGAAAAATGAAGTTAAACAAGAGCACCTCGGGCGTTTGTAGACCAGACTCTTCTAAAGGTTATAGAAAGAGAGGAAGACGAGAGAAGGAAAAGAGTTCCAACAAGGAAAGGAAGTATGATAACGGTCAATCCTCGTGTGGCTTTTCTAAGCACAGAAATTATGGGAAGCAGCAGCCAGACCTTGACGCGAGTCGCGGCTCCAAAATTTGGAAGCTCGGGCACATGCAGACAGCTCATGAGACCAGTGGCCGAAATGATACCTGCAGAATAGGTAGAAGGGGACAGATTATTTGGAAGAGGTGACGCCTAGAAAATTAAAAAGACGAAAAGTTTTTGATTCCACTTTTGCTATAAAAATGTGGAGGAAGAGCCATCCCAAATGTGTGAGCAGTACTCCATTCTGAGGCATATGAATAAGGACCGTAGATATGAAATAGCTTTTCACAGGAGAAATGATCAGTGCATCCATACAAAATCTCTAGGTTTGGGAAAGCAGATTTTGTAACGTTGATTAAGTAGGGTTTCCAAGATAGAGTGGAGGATATCTAGTTGATGTTAGAGATGAGAGTGTCTGTGTACCTTTGAGGTGGTTGGTACACACGGGTCTGGTGACCAGCGAGAGATTTCAAGGGATCATTTGCGTAACTACCTTTTTTTTTTTTTGTGTGTGTGTGTGTGTGTGTGTGTGTGTGCTGATGTACCATGCTCAAATGTGATTCACTCTGGTAAAAGTATACGTGTTAATCAGTGCGTTGATGCGTTCAAAAGTATCGCTTCAATTGATAGACCAGTCCTCTTTTATATTTAGCTACGCAGGCAACAGTTACTGCACACTACAATCTCTTCCTCCAGTAAGAACCCGGATCTTAAACAGAGGCGACATGAAAGCTGGCTGGAGGGCGTAGGAGACCTGTGACGTCACTCACTCACGGATGTGAGTGGAAGTCAGGGTCCAGGATGCACTTACCTCTTGGCCAGCAGATGGTGCTGACACAGTGAAAGTTATCACGGCATGGTGGGAGGGACGGGCGTGGAGGAGGTGCGTTAAATGTAAGAGCTGTAACAGGAATTTCTGACGATAACTTGAGTTCATTATACTTAAGAATATACATCATTATGTATATGAGACTTAAATACACACACACACACACACACACACACACACACACACACACGCAGGAATCTGTGAATGAGATCCCGAACTTGTCAACTACTTTAGAAGAATATAAAAGGAGACAAAAACTATCTGCTGGCAAATATTAGAATAGCATTTAACTTCATGGATAAGGATGTATTCAACTAGCCGTTCACTTCGTGCATTTGATCAAGATTGGTGTGTACTTCGAAAGTGTGGTGACCGCACCGAAAGGTGCACAAAGAACTATTGGAGAAGGTCCAAAGGAGAGCGCTCAAACGTAGCTGGTACCAGAATTAAGAGAGCTAGGTTACACGCCACTGATTTGTTCATCTCCGGAGAGAGAAGAGTAAGGGGAGACTTGATCATTAATTAAGTTTAGGTAAATTGTTTTAATTAATTCTAACTTGATCATTAATTAAATTTGTTTAATGACGCCGATGGTGATCAGTCCTTCCGAAATGCAGAGCTAGGGCAAAGCTAGGCTATAAAACGAGAATAAGCGAGAAACGTGTATAAAAAGATGTGAATCAGTATTCTCATAGTCTTGGAGTAGTGGAATTAACCGACTGAGGACTCTGTGCGTGCTGACAGCATAAGGAAGTTTAAAAAAAAATTGATATAATAGAAACTTCAAGAGACTGGGGTCTCCCGCAAGTACAGAAATCCGTTTTCGTACCGTGCAAATAGGTAATTACACACACACACACACACGTATTTAAGTCTGTACAACTTGATAATAATAGTACCGGAGGAAGCTATCCAAAGATCTTTGGAGGGGAGGGAGGCAAAGATGCAGGATACCTCCTCCCAAGAAGGAGAGGGAATACAATTTTTTTTTTTTATTGACACTAGAAGTGGAAGTTGTGATCAAACGTACAGTTATACAAGATTCAAGTGTGCGAGAATACATTTATACAAGATTCAAGTGTGCGAGAGCACAGTTATACTGGATTCAAGTGTATGAGAACACAGATATACAGGATTCAAGTATACGAGAACACAATGATTCAAGATTCAAGTGTGCGAGAGCATAGTTATACAAGATTCAAGTGGATGAGAGCACAGATATACAGGATTCAAGTGTACGAGAACACAGTTATACAGGATTCAAGTATACGAGAACACATTATAGCAGATTCAAGTGTACGAGAACACATTTACAAGAACCGCTGCCGCAAACCTGGAATCAAACGGTGGCAAACCTTTACGCAACCGTTTTCTTTTTCAAAATGTAAGGTTGAAAAAAAAATGGGAAAAATGAAAAATTTCATTTGTCTTATTTCACGTCGAAGACGTTGACCCAATCTCTGAAGGATTTCTTTGTTGCCAAGTTTGCGTGAGGATAGAGAGATCTGTCTTGAGTGAAAGTAGTGTGAGTCACTGAGTGTATACAGGGCTTATATAATGCTCCGAGTCACGGAATGTGCACAGGACTTATATAATGCCCAAAGTCATGGAGGGTACATAGAATATATATATATATATATATATATATATATATATATATATATATATAGAGAGAGAGAGAGAGAGAGAGAGAGAGAGAGAGAGAGAGAGAGAGAGAGAGAGAGAGAGAGAGAGAGAGAGTTTAAAGACTGTATAATGCTCACTCTGTGAATTTATGCGTTATATAATGAAAACCCATGTACAAAATCCAGAGCTACCGAGTTGAGCGTATACAAGCCTTATGTAATGCTGAAAATCATTCATGTATACAGTACTTACATAATGTTCAAAATTTTCTGAGTGTATAATACAAGGCTTGCGTGACGTTCTGTCTCTGCGTTTATACAAGACATACAGTCATGATTAGCCGCTGAATTTATAAGACTTACGTAATGCTCAAAGCTACTGAGATGAATGTATGCAGGAGTTAAAGGATGCTGTGTGCCACTAATGACTGTGTTTTATTCGCCGCCAGATGTACTGTTTTCGTGGCCCGGTCACCGACTGTAGTTATTGTTAATCCTAAGCTTTTAAGATAATAATCTAAGGGTTTTAAAGTGGGAAAAACACCTTCCTCTTAAAAAGAGGTATGTTATTGCTGTCAGGATAAACATTAGAATGTAAGCTGTTCCAAATTTTAGTGGTGTACGGAAAGAAATAAACAGGACGGCTCACCCTTGAGTTGCCGATGTAGTGGCAGACTCGATTACAGTGTTTGTCGAACCGTTCCTGAAGTCACAAGCGTTTATATTCTGAGCACACCATGTGCTTGCTCAGGCAGTAACATTTACATGTAAAAAGGAAATATGTGTAAGTTTGAATGGTTTTCATAGAGTAAGCACACCACACGGAAATCTAAGGGTGGAGTGGAACGAAAGACAGCTCAATGTAGAGTTCCTTCGCTAGCAGTGGAACAGGTGGTGATCGCTCATGCGCGGAGGGACACAGAGAGTGGTACAATGTACACAGATTTGGCCCCTCTCACTTTTCCGTTGGACCTTCCTGGTCAAGGGACAAAAGATCTTCACATTTATTGACCTTTGATTTCTTTTTCTCCCCGTCACCACAACTTGTTAGGATAATCACATTTCGCCACCTTTTGTCTCCGTTAGTCCAACGTACTCCAGCCTTCATCGAAATGACATTCCCAGAGAAAGGTTCCTGAAACGATATTTTCACGTGGTAGTCATGATAAACATGGCAATGGCCACGTGCATGATTTTATTGCCTGTGGCTCATGCTATTAGTTCCGTAAGTCAGGCATTGTACTGTAGGCAACTGAAGCGTTGGTGTCTACATCCCTCGCGTAAGATTTCTACAAAGACCTGCTTTGCTTCCAGCGGATTGCTAACAATATGATCTAGGGGTGTGTCTGATCCCTCCTCACTGGCTGGTATTAGATGTGTAATGTGTATACATTGATGATGTGTATAGACGTGACGTATATCAACCATTGATCTCTTTTTATCTGAAGTTCCGACCTTTCACTCGCTTTGTACTTTCAGTCAGGTCGATCTCAGGGACGCCCTTAGGTGTCGATCATGCCTGTGATCGACTTTCAGAGATTCGACAGCAAAATGTTCAACGGCAAAGCGAGATGAATGACCAAGTAGCTTCCAGGACATGTGAGGAACAACAGCTAAAGCACCTCCTGAAAGCACAGCTAAGGAGGTTCGTTCGGCACTTGCAGTGTCACTTGTTTTAGGTGGACTTAAAAGCAGGGGTGTCAAGTGGAATCAGTGTGATTGAACAGAGGTTAAGTTGCATCAGTGTGACTTAACAGATGTCAAGCTATACCAGATCGACTTAACAGAGGCCAAGTTGCATCAGTGTGACTTGACAGAGGTCGAGCTGTACCACATCGACTTAACAGAGGCCAAGTTGCATCAGTGTGACTTAACAGAGGTGGGGCGACGTGAGACGATCCATTGCCACAACCGCGAAGAACCTAATGATTCACAGTTTCAAGGTCTGGGAGGTCCCATCTGATCCGAAGGGGCGTTGGGGAATCCCTCGGCAGTTGGTGGTGGAAGGTGACCCACCACGGGCCGGCCTGCCTGCTATACCCTTCGCCTCACCAAGGCATTTCCATTATAAAGTCACTTTTACTGAACTCTGGAGTAAGACCAGAAAACCGGTTTCGGTTAGGATCGTGGAACTAAATGCGTCGTTTAGGGAAAAACCCAAAGAGTGGAAGAAGAGAGTGAGAAAAAGGGGGGATAAATCTACAGTCGCTCTTTGCTGATCTAGAGTGAACTCAGCCCCTCCAAAAAGTACTTAGAGCCTGAAGTATTTTTACAAGGCAGAAAATTGTTCAATAGGCTTGGATGACGGCGTGGAGCACTTCGTTGCTCAAACCTGCAGCAGTCCAGCACTCTGGGGACCTCACCACCCACACTTCCAACACTCCAGGGGCCTCATCAGCCACACCTTCAGCACTCCAGGGGCCCCGCCACCATACCCCAGCACTCCAGGGGCCTCATCACCCACACCTTCAGCACCCTAGGGGCCTTACCACCCACACTTTCGGCACTCTAGGAGCCTCATCACCCCACTGCAATGGGGGCATTACGACCCAAACCTCCTACATCAGGAAGGATCAAGACCTGGGACGCCAGAACCTTCACTATATGTGTGCTGACGTGACTAAGAGTGATAACAAATCTGTCACCCCTCACGCCACACATATGACATCAGAGATGAGAGAAGAAATGTCTCATCGCTTGAGTCTGTGTGAGGAATGTCAGGCTTCATACTACACACAGAACTCACAGAAATATATAATGGATGAGGTGCATACCCCCTCTCTCATGAGAGGAACCATGAAAACGAGCCTTGCGAGAGACCCATCCCTTTCATCCGTGCGTCATCAACTTCCACGAAGAACTGGAGAAAGGTGGGGGTGATGGGGGTCACTCTCTTTTGGGTAATCCTGCCACCTTCACCCTGGCAGGACGTACAGGACCCCCGGCTAGGGACGGGGAAGGTTGCTTTGCCATCCTACCCTCTGTGTCCTTGCCTTTCACCGCCCACTCACTTGCTCTTACCCTACATTCAAACAGTACATCAGATCTTGGCACTTCGCGAATGCACTCCTGCCTTTGTTTCATAGTATGGGTAAGTGAAGAGGGAGATGCGCGAGCGTGCTTATCGTGAAGACGCAAATCAAGGAATGAGAGTTGCCATGTTTCTCTTGAGGATGCTAGGGGAAAATGTTCAGGCCTCCTCTCCCGGGAGGCTAGCTATGTGGTACACGCCCTGGTGCCTTACCCAGGTGGGACCACACCTGGTGCTGAAGGTCACGCCAAGATTAGGACTGCGACAGGCCGTGGTTCAGTGGTGAGGAAGGGCACAGACCGTGGTTCATGGTTAGGAGAGGTAGAACGTGTTCCCTTGGTGCATGGGGAACAAGTGATTCCCCGTATGGGAGGGGTAGATAGATTACATCCATCCTCTCCTGGTGGAGAGGATGGATGTAATCATTCCTGTTGCAAGGGACTGGGTTTGGGGCGGGCGGCACAAGTGCTGTGTGGGCCAAGGCAGGTGTCGTTCCTGGGAGGAGCGGGCAGCTGTCCTCCCATAGTCCCTGGGAGAAAGTCGTAATCCCACAATCCCTAGAGTGTGAGGGGAGAAGTCATGGTTGTGGGTGTCCACATAGTGGTGGTCTTCGCTATTTCGGCTCCTCGGTACAACCAGTTGTGGTTTGTTGTTGTGACGCAACGGTGACGTGACCGTGAACGATGGGAAACGTATTTTGTAAACAGTGATGTGTATGTGTAGGTACGAGACTTCGCTGTCTACTTGTTTAATCTGTGAGGATCCTTTAAGTATAGATCCTTGATCGCTCCAGTCGATGATATTATAGTAATTTGACTTATTATGCAATACGAGTCACGCGCACGCTTGTATGTATGCATGTGTATGATTTTATGCGTATGTTGTATGTACGGTATGTATATGTGTGTGTGTGTGTGTGTATTGTGGCAGCAAAGGCTTGTCCATAAACTACATAAGGTCCGGTCAAGTAAAAAGTTCACCGACAGTATGACAAAAAATATATACAAAGTCTCAGAGGGAATTTCATGAAATTACATCGGTAAGCCTACAGAATACAATTCGTATTCTAGTCTGATCTGAATAGGTCAATCAAACCCTTGGACTGGCCAGGATGAGTCAAGGATTTGTCGAGTTGTTTACTTGTGGTAGGGACAGGCGAAAACTAGTTATGATCATCGTTGCGAAAGGGATGGAATAAACGACACATTCAGTTGGAATGGAGCGGGTGAGTGAGAGCCTTCACACAGTACAGGTTTAGGCTTCTCTCAAGCTCTATGTGGGTGTAGATTACTCAGTCGTCTGCTCTCCTGGTTATTGCTTGACGCAGGTCACTCTTTCGGTTAGGTTAGGTTAGGTTACTAGTACACACTTAACCTTATCTAATCTAACCTAACTTTAGCCTAATCTAATCTAACCTAACTCTAGCCTATCCTAACTTAGCTTAAACGAAGCTGAACTTACCTTATCTACTCTACCCTAACTTAGCGTAGAGAACGTTAGGAGGCGAATCTCTAGGTGATCCGGTCACTTTTATCTTATCTGGGAGCATGTCCTGCTGTCGAGGCTTGGTTGCCCCCATCCCCTCCTTCACCCTCACAACTGGAGGGGTCTGACCCTCATAGGAGTAATGAGGGAGGGTTAAACTAACCCTTGCGAGGTGGTTGGTGTGGCAGGTAAGGTGAGTGTGGTTTAAGGCAGAACCAGCTGGATCAAACCGGTTATGTTCTGAAAGTAAAAATTAAAGAATAATTTGGGAAAAGTTTGCTTTCATTTGCGTTTTACTAAGGTCCTCGGTAAGCTGTAATGTAAAGTCTACTGCGTATGTAATACACCTCGAAGACAACCAGTTGACGTGTAAAACTGTCTTAATGCTACAGGTTGTTGTGTACGAACCCATGATGTCAAACCGACACGCTAACCTTCGGTCTTATCGAACTTTTCCTGGAAATTCTGGATGGAGTGAACGGCGAAAAGTGTTACGTGGAAAGCGTGTCAATGCCTTCACTAGTGCGCTATCCCAAACACAGACACATGGCACATATCAACTGTGTGCGATTCGCCACAAGATACATAGACAGAGCAGCCAGAGGCCATAAAATGAAACTAAGCTGGAAACCTGTAGGGAAGGATGTAAAGAAGTACTTTTATATTACCAAACTAATGAATGAATGGAGTAACGTTTGAAAAATTTGTGAATGATGAGAGTGCACGAGTCAAAAAAAATAATATGTGATGGGAAAAGTCTTCTCCGTACCACACACACACACGCACACACACACATATATATTTGTGTGTGTGTGTGTGAGTGTGTGTGTGTGTGTGTGTGTATTCAGCATAGCTTAGTACGACACAACATGACGTTAAACAAGAAATTTGTTAGAAAAGTTAAAACGAAGTACATTTATAGCATAATAGTGTTGGATGAATGGAATAAAGTGAATGATGATGTGAAGAATGTTGACAGCAAGCAGAGGTTTACAAATATTGATAAGAGTAAAGAAAGTTTAAGAGAGTGTAGAATTCCCTTCTCGTATCGTAGAAATAGGTGATAACACAGTTGAACAGTGAATACTGCTTCACGAGATGCAATGATAGAGTAACCCGATGTCATAACAAGAAGCAAGGCAAAAGGCCTGTTGGAGAGGACTTCAGTAAGTGTTGTTGTAGTATTAGAGTGGTGGATGGTTGGAGCAGACTAACTAATGAAACTGAATGCCGTGCCGATAGTATGCAAATGTTAAAAAAAATTCCTTGAATCGTAAAAACAACATAAGGGGGCCTCAATGTACTGAACTATTTCTTCGTACTGTACAAATAAATAATCACATACATTCACACACAAGAGTAAAAGACAACCCCGTTTCGCACACGGATGTCAAACTCTCTCCAGTAGACCACTGAGAGTAATTTACAAATAGCAATCACACAAAAGGCACAAAGGAAACAGAGTGAGGTGGTAAGGATTTGGGCGACCGGCTGACTTCACGCGACGCCAACACCTCGCCAGCGAACGTCTTTAACTTTCGGGAACCCCCAGACGCCTTGCTCGCGGCGTCTTGCCTAGACAGCTTACCGAACAGTGTTCCTGGTCTGTGGAGAAAAGCCGGAATATTCTGGCCAGCTCACGGATCACTGGCTGCCTCTGAGTGCTCCCACCCTCACCAGACGGAAGTGTGATATTGAAAATGAAAGTTGGCTGTGACGAGCTGCCTCACCTGCTCACACACCCTCCCTCTCCTACCCACACCAGCTCCTCACACTGACTGTTTTGTCTTAGCTTATGGGAAAGGAGGATGCATTAATTTTTTGTATGTGTGTACGTACACCTTACGTGAGTGATTTCTTTCATCTATGTCTAAATGTGTTGCACATTTGTATTTTCCCGTAAATGTACGTCAATACATATGTATCTGAGTATGACAGTTACCGTATATCTGCATTTGAGGGTGAATGTATGTCTGTGCATCTTTGAGTGTGAAGGTATGGCTGTATACATCTCAAAGTGTGAGTTTGGGCGTATCTACGCAAGTATCTGCTTAAAAGCACATTTCAGGGCTTGGTGTGTGTCTGTGTGTGGTGAAGTCATTCTTTGAATGTGCGTGAAAGCATAAGATTGCGCACTGAAGTGTAGCGATGTAATGATTAAAAAGAAAATTCGAAATGAAAGTGCGCGTCAGGATCCAACGCTGACCTGCGGGAACCCCGTGTATCTTTCAGGAGTTTAACATTCACTTTATGTGGACTTGGGCTACCTCGCCAGTATTAAAGTCCCGGAATATTTTGACTCTCACAGGACTTCCTTGGTACTCCTTAAAATTTATTATGGTATTCAGGATATATATATATATATATATATATATATATATATATATATATATATATATATATATATATATATATACTTTATAGATAGGATTTTTTTGATAGATGTTTATGTAAGATTCTACAGCGGCATTAAAGTTGGGAAACAGTGCGAATGCAGAAATTGTGTGACAACATGACCGTTTCCTTGAATTCCGTTACAAGTGGAGACGAGCATCGGTGAATGAAGGGATAGTTAATGGGAGGACGGGGCTAGTGAAGGGGTTTTGGTGAGAGATAAGAGTACAGGAAATAGTTCCAGCATCACGGTACGTGGAAAACATAACCCAGGAGATGTTTTGGCCTACAGGGATCATATCACAATGAGGGTAAGTGTCTGTCAAAGTTAGAGAGAGCTAGAGGAAGAGAATTGATTTTCTGTCACTGTGAATTATCATTAAAATTATGTTCAAAAATGTTTGTTAGTTGCTCATAACGTAACCTGGTGGATTCTTGTATTCTCTCCCTTCCCTTAGATATTCCTGTTTGCTTAGGTACAGCAGCACAGCATCTCCCTCCTCAGTGTTACAGTTTGACTACCTAGTGCAACGCAAATAGCAGTACTCATCAAAACATGAAGTGATTGTTTAAAAGGGTTTAAATGTTTGTGCTAGGGGTGGGGTGGTTTTTTTTTACGTAGTTGTCCTTCCATTTGAAATGATTGTGTTATCAAGGGTTTAAGAGATGTGTACTGGAGGATGTAAGTGTTTGAACGGGCCTCCGTGGTGCCTGCCTACACTCGACTCAGGTGTTCATCCTCCCTCCCCTTGCAGGTGGTGAGTGCGTAGATGCAAAGGATAAGAGGCCAGGCTAACGCTAGTGCATAACTTTCTCCCAGTATCACACAAATAGTACTCACACACACGCCCATTTAAATGTAATAATAAATCGCTAAGTACAGTTTTAGAATTATGTAACGTTGATAAAGTCGTAACTGACACTAAGATGAGAGCAAGTGAAAAAAAAAAAATAAGCATCTATATTGGCATTTGTATCCCCGCCACATGCCATATATCTTTACAAAAAATAGTTCACAAATCCTGAGTATTGGATATTGAGTAAAGAGTTTCAGATTGTTATTCAAAGCTAGCTAATTTATGAATTTTTTATTAGTTTTATGATTCTTATTGAGCATTTGTATAATTTTGTAAGAAAAGCGGGGACCTCGAAGTTTAGTCATGACTGAAACGAACAAAGTTTACATTTCAGACAAGATGTTGCTAAAGAACGATGGAGTTAAGTGGGCCGGTATGCTATGCCCGGCCAGGACACGTTTCTTGTTTTTCATGAACTTTAATTTCATTTGAAAGATGAACTGCTCTACTTTTTCTGCCGTCTGGCCCAAACTTTCACCTTTGTAGAGAGCCTATACACACTCCCTCAGAGGTAATTATATATGACTATAGCGTGATGAGCATTGGTATAACCCTTCACATATATAGAGGGTCATCGTCTAGGAAAAACCCTAGGACCATTTCTGGGTCCCGCTTACCTCTTCCAGAAATACACATAATTATCTGTGACCACCCTGATCCTCAACTCGGCCACAAATGACCTATATAAACCGCCCGGGGAACTAACATATCCGTGGTTTCTAATTGTGAGTGCAACTAAAGCACAGCACGGTGTGTAAATGTCAAGACCATATCTCATATTTCTATCGAGGCATATCTAACTCCAATTCCAAACTAACGGAACCCATGAACTCAACTTTCGAACTTTTTGATCTCCAGCAGCTAGCTAGAGTGGCCACATTGGCTCTGTCCGTATTAATCTCTCTAAAGAAATGCTAAACTGTGAAATTCATTCATGTGTTAAGTGATCAAACAGACAGAGAAATGGCAACCAGACGGGCGGTAAAACAGCCTAGCCACATGTGGTATGTTCGTGGGCATCAGTCCTTACCTCGCCTAGCCTAGCCCAGACCTACTAACCTAACGACCTACAGATTGGTCTCGTATGCGACTATTCGTTACTTAGATGTATATTTCTTCCATTCGTTAGAAATATACAAGCTATATAACAGTATACTAAACACTCACATGGTAGGTAATGGCAGAATGCTAAATAACAATATATTAGAAAACTGTTAGATAACAGAATGTTATATAACCACATACGCGAAACTTACCATTAGGTAACTACATGCTAGGTGATTAAGTGTTAAATGATCACATTCTGGATAACTACAGGTTATCGCTGCTAGACCACCCTATTCTAGATAAGTATACATGCTAGATTACCATACATTGCATAGTAGAGTAATACAAACTGACTGCAGACAGTGATCACAGATACACATGATTAGAACAGGTGATAATGATTTTGATAATACTTTGAATATGCAAAGGTGGTGTGAACCTCAGGCGTGTTTGTGTTTGACTGGTTCGTCGTCTTTCGTTAGTGAGGTTAGTGTATGTAGTTGGGGTAGTTGTGAGGATATATGGCAAGGCATCTTTAATAGACTTTCCACTGCTGGGGCAGATTTTCTGAGGGGCCCATTTATGTGCGTGGAAATAAATGATAACTACCATGATCATAGAAAGCTCGCGAGGAATGTTACGATTTACATTGTCATAACAAAAAGGGCCTCAAAGGTCCTTAGTTGATCAGGGCAAAATTGGCTTTTTTGCTTTTGATTATTAGGAGAGAAAAATGGGCCTACTGGGGGAATTGCCCTCCAAGTATGTTAAAAGATGCTGTTGTGCGGGTATGTTGGGGTTTTTGTGGTGGATAAGACCGTGTGAGATGCGAGGGTGTGGTGAGGTAGGCGAAGCTGGTACTTTACGGAATTCGTAGACCAGGTTGGTGTTTTAAGTAAGGTTGATGTTTTTGATTGCGATTGTGACTCTTCTTTCCACGATTGCAGGCTTCGATGATGGACGACAGTGCTCCTAGGAGTTGGGTCATACATGAGATATTGTAAGGTTAAGAATACTCCAAGAGTTTTGAAAGGGTAAAACGTGCCTCTTAAAAAGGGACAAGTCATTGCAGTTAGCAATGAGAAGATAGAATTGCAAAGTTTATCGTTGTAGGGAAATAAGCAGACATGACAACGACTCAAGCTTGTGTTGCCAACGGCCAAACAAGAATCATTTGAGGCAGCTGCTTGCCAAGTATTGCGTGGTCTAACCCAGTGGTGATGGCACACAGGCTGTCAGTTCTCAGGACAAAAAGCAAAGTAATACCTGTAAAATGGGGGAAAAGAGTACCAGCACTACGTCACTGGGTAAGTGGACTAATTTTTAAGGTTTAACTGGGAGAAGTGGTATGTTCAATTATACTTTGGTACTGCCATAACTCAAGTGAGTATGTGAAATACGCTGGGTGAGGTTGTGTGGCTGATGTTAGGTGAGGTTGGTCTAGCGTGGGATCCAAAGGAGCTGAAGCACTTTGCGCTCGACCCTTGAAGTCCCTTTCCCCATCCCACAGCCCACCTACCCCCCCTCAATATGTGCGACATACTGATGGGCATTTGTGCTTGACTTCCAAGAGCTAACTTTCTCAATAAGTGTAGAGGAAATTTCCGCAGTGGTGTTGTCTGTTTGTACAACGTAAACATTCCAAAACATGATTTTCTTTTTTTTCTTTCTTTTTTGCTGCTAATGAAAATCGGTGAATGAAAAGCGATATGACAATTGAATGAACATCACTTTACTCAGGTTGACATGAAGAGTTGTAAGTCGGTTTTTGTAATTTCTTTCTTTGACTCATGATATGGATGTTGCCTTATTGACCTTCACCTGTTCGTAGTCATTAGATCTAACAAAAACACATTCATTGTAGGGTCGCGTGTCGTCTGGCCTACACCCGAAGCACATGGGATCCCACTCCAGCTGGCTAAAAGATTGCTGGCGTGGCGAAACATGGCAGCCTACGTCAGTTGGACTTATATATAAAGAGAAGCTCCCTGAGAGATGTCGACATTCACTCCCAAGAAGTGCTCAGGATCACAAGTATCTTGTGGTATTCTACTGCATATTATTTCCGACGAGGTGAGTGACTCGGGCGTTTTCTTGGGTGGCGATGAGTTTGACTAAAAGTGTATTGTTTTCCTACCGGCTAGTGTTTTGATAGTTATTCTTAGTCATACATTATCGTGTCATGCGTGGTCTTTGGATTACGACTACAGGAAGGCCTGTACTGTGAAAGGAAGTGGAAGCAAGTCTCTTCCCTCCACATTCCCCTTCCACGCACCCCCCTTGCGCCCACCCTTCCTCCAGCAACGTGAGGGATGTTCGCAGTCATGCTGTGGCCACTCTCTCTCCCTGGCAAGGGGAGGGGGGAAAGTCGCGACACGATACATTCTCTGCTTCACATGCACCCCCACTCACCCATGTCGCCTGTTAGCCGAGCCAGACAGCTACACCGAACTACTGTTGTGGCGATGGTCTGTCCGTCGAAAGCTCGTCAAATGATAGACGAAAACTAGAGACGCGCGCGTTTAAAGGAAGCGGAGGATCACTACCTGTTGGACTGACCAAGTCTACGTAGTTCATGTGCCAAGTGTGTTTCCCCGCCAGTCCTCCCCACCCCCTTTTTCCAACACTTGTCCTCTTCAAGGCTTGTTTAGATGTCTTGCTTTCTTGCCCAGATGATGAGTTTTATACTATGTAAATGATCGTTCTAGTACTCACCGGGTCAGCCAGGATAGGCAGGAGATTGTTTGGTTATGTCCAACCTCTGCTGAGATAGCTTAGCTTTCCTTAAGTAATTCGAGGTACCTTCCTTTCTCCCAAGGTGTCCACAGTCATTCTTATATACCTTACTAATGTTAGCCTCGCCAGAACTTTATGCGAGGACGAGGCCTTCCCTCACTAAGGGCCCGTTCCCTGAGTGCTGAATCTATACCTGTTATGATGAAGCAGGTAAAGAAAAGAAGCAAGGGTAAGGACATTTGTCTAAGGTTTTGTCCCTTGAGGGAATCGAACCCAGGGATTTTTATGAGACACACGATTGGTTATAGATAGGGTCCTCATGGTTATTTTTTCATTTCTATTTTCTGGGCCACAACACAAAGCCAACTTTTTTGTTTTCACTGATGACATGTGAGAAACGCGAGATTTGCTTTATTCCTGATGCTAATAAGGAGGTTCGTACTACCGCCTGGCCGATGGGCGTTTCATGATATTACTGAAGTCGCTGATGTAATTTTGATCCACCGTTGCTGTGATCACCAGTGGTCTTCTTCCACCGTTGCTGTGACCACCAGTGGTCGGTCTTCTTCCACCTTTGCTGTGACCACCAGTGGTCCTCTTCCACCGTTGCTGTGACCACCAGTGGTCTTCTTCCACCGTTGCTGTGACCACCAGTGGTCCTCTTCCACCGTTGCTGTGACCACCAGTGTTCCTCTTCCACCGTTGCTGTGACTACCAGTGGTCTTCTTCCACCGTTGCTGTGGCCACCAGTGGTCCTCTTCCACCGTTGCTGTGACCACCAGTGGTCCTCTTCCACCGTTGCTGTGACCACCAGTGGTCCTCTTCCACCGTTGCAGTGACCACCACTGTTATTCCTCCAGTGCTGTAAAATCATCCCGTTCCAGTGTTGGATAATGTTCTCCTTTCCCTCTGTTGCCGTAACTGTGTCCCTCCTATTTTAAAAACGGCTGTGAAAGTCGTCTTCCCGTTCTACCGTTGCTTTAAGTACATTTGTCCTTGTTCAGACGCCGTTGTGGCTACTGTTAGCCTCAGTATTTCTACGATTCTCATATTGTTCCCTCCTTGTTATGATTGCTTCTGTTTTTGCTTCGCTGTTGAAGGAACCAGTGTTGCCATGTTTCACTGCTGGTGTCATTACTGTTGGTGTTCCAGTGTCGTACTGTCGTCGTCTGATTTCAGTCTTTCTACAGATGTTTGGTCTTTGTCACTGCTGTTGTTTGGTGTGTTTCTGTCACTGCTGTTGTTTGGTGTAAGTGTTCTGTCAATGCTGTTTTGTGTGTTCCTGTCTACCGTTGTCCAGTATCAAAGTTGTTGTCACTGCTGTGGTCTAATCTCATATATGATGATGTAATTACATAAGCCTAATTAGTGAACTGTGTTGCACCGCCAAATATTTTGATGTCCATATTGGCTTTTTTAAGTAACCGAAGACACGCTAAAAGAAAAAAAAGAAAAAAGCTACCATGATGACCCATGAAGCGCTACAAGCCACCGGGATAATCATTGTTTACCTGCATGAAAGCTACAAGCCGGGCGAGTGACCCCTTCAGGCGCCTGTTTTAAAACCCTTGGCTTTTTAAAAGGACGGGACACATCCTGGCTCAGGCGGGTCGCTTGTATACCGTCAACAAGCTTTCCAGACAAGACTGGATTCGTCCAGTATTTCACTCTAGTGTTGAGATGTCGTGGAAAAATTAACCGTTGTGTTTCACTTTGCCATAAGGGGCTAGGTTATGGTAAGAGGGAAACTGGCGGATGAGTAAGAGATGAGTGCACAATGGATGATTAAGCAGTAAGTAAGGGAGAGAGCTTAGTGGCTGAGACTTATATGCGTGACTTAATGAGTAAAGGGAGAATAAGGGAGTAAGACATGATGAGTAAGAAATGAGAAGAATTGTGAGAATGTGACAAAGGGATGAGTTAAGAAGGAAGTAGGTAGCAAGTGTGTAGGTGATGAGTATGGTAGGGCTGGGAGAGTGAGGACACATGAGAGGTTCCTGGGTAAAGGAGGGAGTGAGATGGTGGACGGTGGGTGCGTGGCTAGTGAGCCGGGGAGAGCGAGAAAGTAAGAAGTGGACGGGCGTGGAGTGAGGGAGAGAGGGAGGGTGTCGAACCGCCACTGACAGCGGCGGCGGGGTTTCACTTCTGACAGACAGTGTTCCCCCGAGGGGCCGGGTGTTGGGAGTAGACCGGACGGCACCTGCCTCGCTCTTCTCCCTTAGTTAATGGCTTGGTGGATCTCGGGCTCCCCCGGCGGGGCAGGGAGGTGGGAGTCTGTCTGGACGTCTGGTTGGCAAGTGGGGGAGGAAAGAGGAGGTAGTTGGGGGGGGGGGGGGATCCCAGCCATATCGGGTAGGTCTACTGTGGTGGCGATGTTGGGGGAGGGGGGAGGTGGTTGGTCTACACCTTTCCACTTATTAATCGAGTAACTCAAGCTATTGTCTGAGAACGTAGGGCATAATATAATTTGTTATGGGGAAGGGGACTTTGGGGGCGTAATTATTAAGGTTAATGTGACGGCTAAATCATACTGAGTGTGTGTGAATCTCCAGGCGTAAATCACCTGTTAGGAGTGTTTCAATCCTCCTTAAGAATCGTCGGATATCTTGATAGTCATCCACAAACTTCTTAACATCTATAATAACTAAAGTCGAGTCCACAAAAGTCACAGACAAGTAAAAGTTTTTTTCCTTATATTGCTACAGTGATTATGGCATCCACTTTGTACATTGAGTTACATGTTTTTGCTATATTAGACGGACGTCAAAAATTAGTATCTAAATCGCACGAACCTATGCGAGGGAATTGGAGACCCTCTCACAAAATTAATGGAAGCATAGCCAGGTGTTGACGATGCTCAACATGGACGACGTATTTACTCCTCTCACATTTTGGCATTAGGGTGAAGAGGTCGACCATTGACTTACTCCCCAAAAGCATCATGAAGACGTTGTCGGTGCTCAAGTAACGAACGCAGTGTTTGGGTTCTGGCGACCAACGACGTTTCTGTATAATTTCCCAACTGTATAACGAATTAGAGAACATCCAAAGCGATGGTGAGGCAGAAGCAACATAGTGTCTCTAAATATCATCGAGGAATATTCCTGTGTGGTAGCGGCCAAGAGAGCGGAGTGGTGGACGTTTCTCAGGCCTTGCTGGCCACCACGATCTTGCCCTTTCCTTGCGTCTGCCATAACAGACGCCGTCGGCCTACTGAACTTGCCTCCCGATGCAGCCTCGTCGCTCTAACCTAACCTTTGTGAAGATTCAGAACAGATGTCAAGGATGTAGATCTTTAAAATGGGAAGCTGAATGGAAAAAGTTGTGTTCAACTTCCATCACAGTTAAGATAAAAAAAAAAAAAGGGGGGGCTAACAAGATACCTGTTTGTATCTTTTATTTTCACCATATGCCAGAGATACCGGGGAATGCTGGATTGTTCTTAAGCTCATCAAAAGAAAATGATTAGGGTGAATGATATCACCTTTCTCAAAGTGTGTGGAACGTACTCGTGGGCGTGGACGATCCTAACACCTGTGAGGGTTGTGGACCTCCAGCCTAGTGTCTTGGTCCACGCCCTGGACCACCTCGTGTCTGGTGGCTAGATCTGCTACCTGGACCTAGCCAAGCGTGCCGCACGTACAGTGATATTAAGCGTCTTCCTGAGCTAGGCTGATGTTAGTGAGGTAGCATAAGCATGATTAGGAACCTCCCTGCTCCTGCTGGCGTACTAGCGGTTATGCCAAATCCTCTTTCTCTTATAAATGATGAGGAACAAAGGCACACTTGTGTGCCTGTATGTACGAGGTTCTCTGAGTTCAATATCTGTCGATACCGAGTCGTAACTTATCTTTATAAAGAAATGCAACACTGGAGAACTAGTTTGCTAATCTTCATAATCGTACGAATATCATACACGATCAAGTAGATATGACGAATCGAGTTTTGGACATAAAATGGCATTGCAGTGACGATTCAGATATCTGGACAAAGTTGCACCCTCAGCTCACATGATGTAGGCTTGAGCGTCAAAGGCTCTGAGGTCTACTGTATAGAAGCCAGGCAAGTGGCTGTCAGGCCTAAATGTCGGCCCCCACCGTCGTATCTTCCCCCATCATCACAGACACACCTTAAAATGCCACTACCTCTAATCATTTCAGTTTCGTAAAATTTCCCTTTGTTCTGTAAGATGAAGACATAATATATATTTTTGTTGTGTTATGAATCTTGATAGTTTGTGTAGGCTTGTGTGTATGACCTCCCCTGGCATTGCTGGAGATAAAACTCCCAGGTCCAAGGATGATAATGGGATGACCGGGGGAATGCCCACAACACCTTCACCTTCCTCCAGTTCAAGGGCAGGTCGCCCGCCGCGCTGCCCACTTCTCGTCTGGTTCATCCTCTTCTTCACATCTTAAGAACTTATTCCCTTCCATTCCCACAAAACACTCAATTGTAGAACTGAAACATCTCGGGTTGTTTATAATTCAGGACTTTTACATCATTTCATGGCTGAAGGATTCCCATATCAAACTCTTCATTGGTTAATTCTTCGCTAGGCTTCTCTTTCCCCGGAACAGAAAGTTAGGGTGAAGATGGCGGTGGCTGGCGACTCCGTGCACACTTCTGCTCGCCCTCTTACCTCACTACTCGCGCCTAATACACAAAACGACTCACTGTAGATTGGAAAGTAAGCGGCTATATTTAGCGAGAGTTAGGAGATCACCGGACGAGTTCTTTACTCCTGTCTCAAGGTGGCTGAGCCAGATTGTTTGTGTTCGATATTGCTTGTACTGAAGCATATGCGCTTTTTTTGTTTGTTTGTGTGTTTGACTTAAAGCAGTGGGGTTGTTCCGTGTCGTATGGGTACTTCATCCAACAAAGCACATAGTGTGAGTGGGAGGAACGAAGGTGATGCGAAGCGAATGATTGGTTCCCCTGTCTGGACCGAGGCGTCTGGGTCGGATGAAAGAAGAGTCGAGGTGTGGTCCATAGTGGTCTTGGCCCGTCATGATCCACCTGGACCCTGCCACAACCTGCTTTGTAAGACGCAAGATTTTTTTTTCTATATTTTTTTTGCAACATGCACACAAAAGCAGCAGTGAACGAGTAGAATACAGTAGCATTGTCTCGCTCGTTGTCACTATGAGGGATGGGACGGCCAGCTATCCCTCACCCCTACTTGCCCCGACCATTGTAAATTCCAACACTTCTTGACAACACTCTACAGTGTCTTTTCTAACAGGCTGCTAAACGTAATGGTTTACTTGATATATATATTTTTTTCTGATGCGTTCATTGTGAATCAGTTTTAATCATTAAAGCCGTATAATATTATTGCGCGTGTAGTTACGTAATGGACTACATTCTTATGAAATGAAACACCTTGAGTTCTGGATTTGTGTCAAGTTCTTTTATTATTTTTTAGTTGTGTTATTATAACAGACAGGAAATTATTTAAGAGGATCAAAATGGCAACAATGTCCCCTATGATGAAATACGGATTCCGCAACTTTCACTGGAGCACCGCGGCTATGTTCGTATGCCAGGATTCTTGGTCACTCTTCTTTCTTTCATTCCTATTGACCTATTTTCCTTTTATTGCAGACTTTGATATTACTGTCACCCAATTTATCATTTATTTTTCACCGTGTAACCGAATCATCTGTAGATACAAGATTTTAATGATATGTCCCGGCGGTCCGCTGAAATGTAGTAACGAGGGAATCGAACACTACTGTTGTGGGGGAAGAGGGTTCGGTGAATGAATGGACGTGCACCTGATACCCCAGTGGGGTAAATCTCTCTCCCTAGCCACTGGACTTGTACTTATGTATGACCTTTATTACGATGAATACAGAGAGAAAAAGGATAGCAGTTTGATTAATTGTATTGCCAGTACGGACTTGCTGAGTTTCAGCTTCAGTTCTCTGGAATTAGAATAAAGGAAACAGTTAATATGAACATTAATAACAGCATCTGAGCACCCAGATAACGTGATATGAATAATCAGATGCACGAATAATGTATTGAATTTATATTAGGTAGAATCAAAGTCTATACCGTGACTGGCTGTGCATCGCAGGAACTCGATGGTAGACAATGGGGGCACTTGGGTTAAGCCCCAGGATCTGTTACCCTCCTCCTTTCCTTCTCTCTCTCTTTCCTAGCTTTCTCTTCCCCACCGCACTAACGACAACCCCTCACACAAACCCCCACACAAGTTCTTGAACTCCCCAAACCTTTCCCTACAATCATGAAGCGAGAGAGATTTTCGGTGGCTCTGTCTCCCCGAGCCGCAGCGGGTTTGTGGCTGGGGGTGTTTAAGCGAGGCTACGTCACGCCAAGTTACACTCCAGCTGCTACAGTGTTTACCGATCCTTTTACCAAAGTCTGTTTAGTCTAATGTAGTTATCTATCACCCTACAGGCTGGCTGGGGCGTGAGACATTACAGGCAGCAGACTTGAGTTTAGGAAGTTATGCATACAGTCGAGAGTACGAGGCAAGTTAGAATGGTGGGCTGCGGCCCGCCCGTGTAATCAGGACAAGGGCGCGGACACAAATTATTTCCTGAGTCAGTACACACATGTATGGACAATAGAATGTGTCATGGCAAGAGTTCCTGTCAATGACAAGCCCTTTTTTCGGTGTACCATTGCTGGCATAGGTCGAAAGTGTGTGTGTGTGTGTGTGTGTGTTGTATTGGACGCTAGAGTAATAGACAATTCAACATACATAGGTAGGTTGAGTATCTCATGTATTCAATATATATATATATATATATATATATATATATATATATATATATATATATATATATATATATATAATGTAGAGAGGGTCAGCACACTATGATACAGTCTAGATAAATGTATATATAAGAGAGAGAGAGAGAGAGAGAGAGAGAGAGAGAGAGAGAGAGAGAGAGAGAGAGAGTTAGCATATATGTATATGTAGAGCAAGCTGCATTGGATTATGGGGTGGTATTCCTGAGTTCGCTCGCCACACACCTCAATACCTCTGTCCCTCCCAAACACTTGTTAAACCTTCATTCCTCGCCCTCCTCCTCCAGGTGTATAGCCTCCAACACAATGTTCCCAATATAAGACAGGCAGAATGTTAGTGCACTGCTTGCTTATACACGATGATTTCTCTGTGAGGAACTCCGTGCAAGGGGTGGTGGTGGCTTATGCTGGCTTCCCCCTGTGGTCCCGACCCGGCCCTCCGTCGATGATCCTAGCAACCCCAGCCGATGAGCTGCACCGTGTTAACCCACACACACGCACACAGCACATACACACACGCACGCGCGCGTTACACTTAACGTTACAATATACGAGTTACTTCTCAAGTGATTCCAGTCATGAGTGACGACCACACCCATCAGTGTGTTCAATTTTGCCTCCTCATATCTTTTTCGATGACCCATCGCTGTCCGTGTCCCCCCACCCGGAACCAATGCTACCCCAAGTGACGGGGTTATCCCCCCCCCCCACAGCTCCCCCATGACGCATACCATGCTATTACCTTACTCCCGCCCATCCGCCCTTCCTCCTGCCAGCCCTCATCCCTGTTGATCATTGTGCTCCACCTCGGAAACAATAAAAATAGCCAGCACAACAAGATAAGTAAAGATAACATGTCATTTAAAAAAGAAAAAAGAATTCAGCCATAATAATAATTATGTTGATACAGTAGTGAAGCGTTAATATCAGTAAAGTAGTAAAAGACGAGAACGAGTCCTCTAATGTGGATTTTTTTTTAGGAAAACAATCAAAATCTACTTTAATAGTTAACAGCTTTGTTTATATATATATATATATATATATATATATATATATATATATATATATATATATATATATATATTTTTTTTTTTTCTTTTTTTTCTTTTAAACTATTCGCCATTTCCCGCATTAGCGAGGTAGCGTTAAGAACAGATGACTGGGCCTTTGAGGGACTACCCTCACCTGGCCCAATTCTCTGTTCCTTCTTTTGGAAAATTAAAAAAAAAACGAGAGGGGAGGATTTCCAGCCCCCCGCTCCCTCCCCTTTTAGTCGCCTTCTACGACACGCAGGGAATACGTGGGAAGTATTCTTGCTCCCCTATCCCCAGGGATAATATATATATATATATATATATATATATATATATATATATATATATATATATATATATATATATTGTGTAATATGAGCAAGTTATATTATCTGCAAACCTGACAAAATAGAGCACTCGGAACAATCACCGGCTGTCGAGCAACCACAAGTATCCAAAACGTGCACAGTGGAACAGGTTTGCGATATACTCTCACCCTAGTATGTTCAGAACTTACATCCTTGCAACAACACAAGACCACCCCCTCCCACCTAATCAGTTCATTACCAGCCAGCCAACCGCAAAGTAAGGATCAAAAGCTCACCTCTCCCAGCTTCACACTTCACCAACTTTGAGTTGCAGATCTCCCGTCCCATCTCAAGACATTGACGAAACACGTATACATCGAAGTTTTATCGGCGTACTCATAACAACTGCCCCCTTGCCCTCAACACCAGCATTTAACACCACTCAACCAGAGAGATACATGCACCCACCTGAAACAACTCTCTCGGCATATGCGAGTTACGCTCTCTCTCTCTCTCTCTCTCTCTCTCTCTCTCTCTCTCTCTCTCTCTCTCTCTCTCTCTCTCTCTCTCTCTCTCTCGTCTGCACTCTGGACGCCATCCGTTCATCCGCCGTCACGCACGCCGATTTTAACGTATCACAGGACCGCCCCCCCCCCCCCCCCCCCCATGTCTAAGTGCTGCTCCCATTATGGAGACACCGAAAACTTATTCCTCAAAGTGCCCTACACTCGCCCTACAAAGACATAACAACATCACGTTTGTCTTGTGGACTTGGACTGCTGTCTGGGCGCTGCAGGCGTCCCAAAGATGATCACTGGGAAGAAAGGTGTGTGTGTGTGTGTGTGTGTGTGTGTGTTTACTGCACCCTCTGGTTCACAGGGCCGCGCACCAGACAGCACCTGCCAGCGCACGTTTCACTCACCCACACCATATTGTTTTTCTTGGCCCAAGGCAGACCCGCTCGCGGCCCGCGCCCGCTGGTGTCCACCAACCCACAAACATTCACTGATCCCCCAGCCTCTACCAGAGACCCCACCGTCGCCCCTCCTCTTTATTATATGTAAATCTAGTCTGACTAGTCTAACTTAAGTTTTTCCATTCATCTATGAGAGCAAATAGTGTAGGCATTAAGAAATGTAAAAGACTGTGAGAGCTTCAGAATGAAAAAAGAAAAAGCTAAGGCAAATGCGAGAACTGAACAGAAATGAAGAGGCGCAAACACTCGAGAGAAAGTGAGTAAAGAAGAGAAGCGGGTTGACAGGTGCGGGGGCGGGGAGGGGAAGGCTGTCGAGGTTAGCCAAGTTATTCCCGCGCCGCACGTTGTCATCTTACTCTGTAAACACACTCTCTGAGAAACACACACATGACATTTAAATGTCATTACTATTACTCATGGCAGTACCTTTTTCTTCATCAAATGTCAGGCCATACAATATTCATCCACCGGATGTCACGGACAAGCGCCGTATCGATAAAAAAAAATTATCTAACATAGAATACTTCCGTTATGATCTATTTTGAAAAAAAGGTTCATATTAAGAGCTGGTGTAATAAGGATGTTATGAAGTTTCATTGCTGTATCCATAAGTTCATTATTATCATCATTATTATTATTACCATCACATTATTTTCCTGAAAACGTGCGGCGCGAATATACTGGAACATACATAGCAGGAGACAAAATAATAAATTTATATATATATATATATATATATATATATATATATATATATATATATATATATATATAGTGATAAGATCATGTTCACGAATAAACTGATTAGAACCTGGGCTTCACAGAATAATCTAGGCTTCAAATAATATAAGTATATATATTGGGCGGTGCTTGGGTGAATTACTGATGGGGCGGAGATCTATGTTACTTGGCAGTGTACCAAGAAATTCCTTCCCTGTTGCAATTTAAAGGCGCGGTTACGACTACATGATGCTGCTGTTGTTCCTGTTAGACTACTGTTTCTCCTGTTCGTATTACTGTTGCTCGTAACGACTGGTATTATCGTTATTGTTGTTCTTAGTAATTCTGCTGTTGCTTAAGATGACATCGCTTTAATGCTGTTGCTACTACTGTTGCTGCTACTGGTGGTGCTACTTTTGTTCGTGCTAGTGGTGCTACTTTTGTTGCTGCTAAACTAGCAGTGCTATTGTTGTGGCTATTATTGCTACTGTCCTAGTGGTGTTACTGTTCCTTTTTACGAGTGGTGCTACTGTTTCGGCTCCCTCTGAGATCGTTGTTGCAGTAAATTCTATTCTGCAGGTTGTATTAATCTTTTACTTGTAGTACTGCTACTACTACTACCACTGTATTTGTGAATGCCACTGCTACCAGTGTTGCTACTGTCTCTTTTGATACTGGCACTGTTTCTAGGCTGTTGCTGCTACTGCTCCAGGGGACCAAACTGCACTTTCTAATGCTGTTAGACGCGACGGGTTTTTGTCTTCCGCTCAGCAAACAGGTGTTCCCTCTGTGTGTGTGTGTGTGTGTTATATATATATATATATATATATATATATATATATATATATATATATATATATATATATATTCCTATGAGAATAACTGAAAATGACGAGGTTACGAAGGATATCTTTCCACTGTGGTCGCCTTCTTTCATGTACTAGTTAGGACATTATTTGCAAGACACAGGATATTAATAGGTAACATATTTTTCTGCATTCACTGCCCACAATTTGACTTTTGGCTTATGGGAATGATTGGTAAATTCATTTTTCCAATATTATTTTAATGAGTGTTGATAGATTTTTGCCTAACTCAGCGACTTAATTCTATTTCCAGATGAGTAACATTACAAACTCAGCTTGGTTGTAATCTCTGTATGTTTATGATATATGTATATCTCCCTGATGTCTGTCACTAACCAGACACAAGTTAGTGCACAGACACCGATGAAAGACAGTTATTAGAGTACAAGTGCGTACTTGTGTTGCAACGTAACAGATGCTATGGTTTGCTTACTCCATATTTACAGATGTAAATGTGTTAACATGTACATATCTGCGGTGACAGAAACTACAGAAGTGTGGGTGTCTGTGTTGACGAGACAGCTGTCTCCGCATAACACTGTCTTACCTACTTGGCCTCTTCCCCCGGTTTGAACAATCGATAAACTAAAGAGAGCTTGCCCACCCTCTCCCGCTTGGACTTTACCAGTTACCAGTGATTCCTTAACTGTATATGAGGACAGTTTAGCTGTCTGCAATACAATCAAACGCGATGTTTTCCAGCCTTTAGAAAGTCTGTCTAAGCAAACGTTTCCCTGATGCATTCATCCCTGCTAAGGTATTCGAACGCGAGTGTTTCCTCGCTGCTCTACCTGCTCACCCGCGCCTCGGCATACAGTTATCCCCTCTCGTTATTTCTCGCAAGTGTCCAGTCGTGAGGGAAAATACATAATTCATTGGTTGTAAAACTATAAGTACAGTTTAGCATACAGAGGCAGGTGTGAGTGACTAAGACTCTTAAGTGCGACTTACGTAGTAAATACGGTAAATAGAGCCAACACGAATATATATCTTAACGATTTTTTGCATGCTGCAGATACAGGCATATATATATATATATATATATATATATATATATATATATATATATATATATATATATATATATATATATATATATATATATATATTTAAACTATTCGCCATTTCCCGCATTAGCGAGGTAGCGTTAAGAACAGAGGACTGGGCCTTTTTTGGAATATCCTCACCTGGCCCCCTCTGTTCCTTCTTTTGGAAAATTAAAAAAAAAAAAAAACGAGAGGGGAGGATTTCCAGCCCCCCGCTCCCTCCCCTCATAGTCGCCTTCTACGACACGCAGGGAATACGTGGCAAGTATTCTTAATCCCCTATCCCCAGGGATAATACATATATATATATATATATATATATATATATATATATATATATATATGCCTTGTTGGTTTTGTAAGGCTGAACGCACTGGAAAAGCAGGCAGATATCTTTTGTTATTATTAAAGATGTGTACGCCGTAGAAACGGACTAGGCTGTATCGACCAGGTCACATTGCCGCTGGCGTAATAATTTAAGAGAATAAGGTGGGAAAAAAGGGGAGAAAACATGTGTATGCATATGTGTTTACCCTGAGGGTGATACAAGACTGAAATAACATTGCACTTAGGTGTGTCACAAGCGATTCGTATATTTGTCAAGATCAAGAGTAAAGAACAATATATCTATCTATCTATCTATCTATCTATCTATCTATCTATATCTATCTATCTATCTATCTATCTATCTATCTATCTATCTATCTATATATATATATATATATATATATATATATATATATATATATATATATATATTATCCCTGGGGATAGGGGATTAAGAATACTTCCCACGTATTCCCTGCGTGTCGTAGAAGGCGACTAAAACGGGAGGGAGCGGGGGGCTGGAAATCCTCCCCTCTCGTTTTTTTTTTTAATTTTCCAAAAGAAGGAACAGAGGGGGCCAGGTGAGGATATTCCGAAAAAGGCCCAGTCCTCTGTTCTTAACGCTACCTCGCTAATGCGGGAAATGGCGAATAGTTTGAAAAAAAAAGAATATATATATATATATATATATATATATATATATATATATATATATATATATATATATATATATATATATATTGTGTGTGTTATGTACTAATACATTCATAAGAAAAGTTGCAAAATTTCTGTGACAGTTGCAGATTTTCAAGTAGTATGAATATGATCTTGGAAATTGAGCCTTTGTTCAGGAATTTATGTTGGAGCCATTGACAAATATATAGTTGGTATTTTTTTTCCGCTGTGTCGGACACAAACCGCTTGTGACTGGGTGACACGAAGGGACAGCAATATACGATATTCAATTAAACGCTATTATTTGTTTGGACAGATGGTGCGTGTGATGTTGACGATGGTGGTGGCCTTGTTGGCGTTGGCGAGCCAAGCTCAGGCTGCCAGACCCAGACCCCGCATCAAGATACCCTCCAGGGTGGAGCTAGAGGTCGCACTCAACAACCCATCCACCGTCGACAAAGCCCTTGCTTGCATCGAGGGTCTGCCATGCGATATGCCTCAGGAATACGCCCCTCTGCTGCGTCGTAAGTCTTCCCCACTTTTCCCCCATCTGTCATTTACAGATGTGTGTGTGTGTGTGTGTGTGTGTGTGTGTGTGTGTGTGTGTGTACTTAGCTATTACTTGTTTGTATTGTTCGGGAGGGAGATTTAATTAAGCTCATGGGGCTCCCATCTCCTGAACACATTCTCTGCTATCATAGAACAAGTTGTATGTTGTCCGTATTTACCATGTCTATAGTCATCTTATTCCGTGTATCCACCACTTATATATTTAAAAAGAATTTCTTCATTTTTTTACGCGTCTCTTACTTAATTTCATGTTATATCCTCTGGATATTTTATTCCAACATTTCTCGTACTGTTGACTGACTATCTACGCCATCAGTGTTTGAAAAAAAAAAAAATGGTCATGTGATAAGTACATCCCTCTCACTTAACTCCTCCTGGGTTAGGGAATTGAAGAACTTTGACCTTTCTCAATAACTCAGCCATCTAAATTCTGGTACCACATTGCTTTTCTCATACTGTAGTAGCTTTTTGTTTTTGTTGGGTGACTAAACTTACGAAGCATATTCTAATTTCAGGCCTCTAAGTGTGACTTTCAGTGAATGGACTCTTTTGGGTGGATGTGTTCTGATGATGAAATGTACAGACGACGTACATGCGTCTGAATGACCGTTTCAGTTCTGGCTTAATTGTGATAAGAAAGTATGCCAGATGGGTTTTGGCTGGAAATCCTCGCAAGTGTAATGACGGATTTTGCTCAACTTATCGTGAAAGCAGTAGTTCGTTTCTAGATACATATTATCATGAGAACATTTTATGGTCTTTTGGATGGAGAAAGGAATATTTCACGTGACAGTTTCTATGTTATTGTCATTTGGCATGTGTGTTTCTGTTGCAAGAGGTGACAGGTTATGTGTTCGTGATTCCTGAGTTAAAAAGGGCTAGGCTGTATTTGGGTTGTATGAAAATCTAGGTTATGAGCTGACGTCGGCCAAGTGACAAAGGTTTCTATATTATGCTATAACGTGTGTTAGTGGAAACCGAGGTAGTAAAACAGGTTATAATGTATGTGATGGTGTAGCACAACTAACACAGATTTTAGTTTATAATGTGTACGTTGGTATTGCAGGACTTGGGCCCGAGCTGATAATGCGACGTGCTTGTCCCGCTCAGCTGTGCACCCGTGAACAGGCCAAGCAGGCCAGGTGGCTGATAGCCCAGATCCAAGAAAGGTACCCAAGGAAGTTCTTTAACACCCTCAACAGACTTGCCAAGAGAAATTACCAAACCTTAGGATAGGTCGTTTTTAACAACTGTGTTGGTATTACCTAACATGTTATGCTTCAGAAATGTGCTTCTTAGATGTAAATCTCCGTGGATGGCCAGCAGTTATTTGATAACAATAGCAGTGACAGTTACAGAACGAGACCAAGAGGCGACAACGTTGTTGAACCTCGCCCCTCTTCCCTCTACGCAGCGGTTTGCTTGTTGTTGGATACCATACTGGAAAGCTTTATGAGGTTCGATATCATAATTAAGTACACATATATGCAATACGCTATATTTCTCTGAGTTTTCAGGTGCCAATTTTGTTAAGCTCGCTACATAGAAAAGATGGTCAATGTTGAATCTATGGCGGCGACCATTGGAATGTAAAAATACCAAGGGAAATAATTTGAAACTGTTTGACACAGTTAGTTACTAAAATTATTGGCTCAAATGCGGATTAAATTCTGCAGTGAATTGGATATACCAGTTAGGGTCTTTAGGATATACATTCAGCCAATAAGCAACTAGATAACGGGAAGGGTATTGACAATAAGGAAATTATGGGATTAGATATAATCAACCCATATCTTCCATCATTTTCAATGCCTTCACATTCGGTAAACTCACCGTAAAACTTAAAACTTTTGAGGAGTGAACTCCCTATGATACAGTTCTGCCAGCAAATTTACTGATAAAATTTCGTGGACATTCCTAAGTTCAGATTGCCTTACTGTGAGTATTTACTAGTGATTTTGATAAGTAAACAAAAAAGATTCAGGAAAAAAAATAGTGAAGCAACATAGATATGGAGAACGGAGAAAATCTTTTTTTTGCATTGAAACCGTCTGTTTGTTTAGTGTTAACGTGTGTGACTGTGTGAGCCAAGTTGACCTTGGGCTCAGCAGTCGGCCAGACACATGGTGTAATATTTATTTCCAAATGACATGTACAGTACTTTTTGTAATAACAGAACCAACTGAAAATAAAAAGTTAGTGTGATTATTGTGTACTTCCTCCATGTGAAAAATTTTCCTAATATCGTTACAATGTCTTCAAGTCACTTGAAGACAGTGAGAATGGAAACTTTTACATATATAAAGCTGTGTGTGTAACAGATGCTGACCCAATGAACCAAAGATCACAGCTCGTTGATCACGTTGATTAAGTATCTACCCTCACGCATCAATATTAATATTTGGTAGCGATATTAAGCCTCAGACAAGAAAAAAACATGCATAAGCAATAGTTGACGATGAGTTGATACAACGAAAAACTTGGTGTATGCTCATGTACATACAGGGATGGGAAAAGAGTGAAATAATGGTAGAGGTGAATATATACCTGTATCGTTCTTTATTTTTTTTTATCAATATAACCAGTTTGCATCATCGAGTAAAGCAGTCTTTGTATTTTACAGATAAACACTCATATTCTTTATAAACCCATTATCATTTAACTACAGTTCAAATGTGAGGCAATTCTGCCTTAGTTTTGGATATTATCACAAATTCCTACTTTTCGTAACAACGGCCATGTTGGATGGCTTCCGGAGTTACCAGATACATTGATGAGGCACTACCCAAGAACCATTTCTGCCAACGTTGATTCAGAGTGGCCCAGTGGCTTTAAAGGTAATGTTTATGTGAAATATCAACATAATGGGACTAATTTGCATTATCGACAATATCATAACTATCAGACAATCTTATATTCGCCAAGTAGATCATAATCGTGTGGCAACAATTGAATTTTCGCCTTAAAAACACAGTTCAGGTTATTTAAAGACGTTTCTTTACTTATTCGAGTGGTTGGGGGGGGGGGGGGGGGTTCCCGACACATACACAAAGGCGTTGGTACATCGGTGTTTGTGGTTTGTGGTCTTCGGGTCTGGCACCGTGACAGGAACGGTGCCAGACCCGAAAACCACAAACACTTTGTGTACCAACAGCGTCATAGCTCTGGTTCCCTTGTATATACATACTGACTGTTCTAAGTCCTCTCTCTCTTGTAACTCCCCTGACGATGTGATTATACACGAAAGTGCACTCGAACTTATCGTGTTTCATTTTTCCTCGTAGTTATCAGCAAATACTAGATCACGCACGTCATCGTGACCTATTGCAATATATATATATATATATATATATATATATATATATATATATATATATATATATATGACCTTTTGAACCACTGGCTATATATGTATTTTTGACAGGTCAGATTTACTTTAACGTATGCTGACATTACCCAAGACGATCTAATTCAACCCAAAGGTGCATTCAAATGAGATCAACTTTTACTTCTGTTGTCTTAAATTTTGCCCAAAAAAATGGCATTCTTCAGCTGTTACGCTAAAAATGACTAGAAAATAAAAATATTAAGAAATTGAAACCATGATAGCATCTTGGATAGTAAGTCTTTAAATAATTATTTCTATTTTGATGTTAGTCTGATATTCCTGAGTTCGTTATGAAGATACTGAGCCGCAGGCAGGTTTACCCAACGGGGATTGGGATGATACGTGGGTCTATTCGCCTCGCTAGGTAGGGTGCTGGGCTCGGTGCCTACCACCCCAAGATGTCAGATATCTTAGGAGGAAAGAAAATGAGATTCATAGATTCCTACGTTTTGCTAGATACAAAAACATCCTTGGCATTTACACCTGTAAGTGATGTGGGAATATGCAGTTAATGCAGTCGGGATATTCCTCTCTAGTTAAATACCATGCAGGTTTACTTCATGATTATATGATTTTTCTCCCATTCTTTTTCACCTGCTAGTTATTTGTAGTTCTAATATTGAAGTTTAACATAATGCAAGGCTTCTTTACCTTAAATAATAATAACGTACAGTATTCTATAATGATATAAACATTTACATCCGAGAAATTATATAATTACGCAGTTCTAATTATTTCATTATCAGTGATCTGGCTTAAACAAAGGAAAGTCTTTTTCTGAGGTAATATATGCATAAGTAACACAGTAAAGATTAAAATGCAAATGTTTATATTTGCAAAGTCCCAGAACCATCGCAAGAGATAACGTGTGATAAATCAAAGAAAACGGTTGAATGGATCAGGGCAAAAATGTCAACCACTTCATCAAGGTTGAAATCATGTTTACAGTGTGTGCGGATCAATTCAAAATATCTTAATGACTGGCCAGATATAGACGAAAACTTGTAGTTGTAGGGTTTTTGCAGCAATGTATCACAGGTAAGCCAAATTGGAAAACAGATATATCATTTGAAGATCTTTGTTACGCAGTAATTGGTTTGGGATGAAACAGTAGAGTACTGTCCGAGTGTCGGCCATCGTAATGCTGCTTCGAGAGAGTTCACTCATGAATGAACACTCCAAGGCAATCATGAATGAACACTCCAAGGCAATGGTGAATCACAAACGTATAGGATGACAGCTTCCTAACCCACTATAGAGGAAACAAAACTCAAAAAAGTTTGGAAGCAATCTCGCCAAAGCTTCAAAACTGGGTGGCAGATGACCCAATCACACGATCATGAACAGTACAA
Organism: Panulirus ornatus; assembly: GCF_036320965.1. Lineage (NCBI taxonomy): Eukaryota > Metazoa > Arthropoda > Malacostraca > Decapoda > Palinuridae > Panulirus > Panulirus ornatus. Next base: position 6,610,326 of record NC_092251.1, on the reverse strand, counting down.
CAGCAACACGCCCTTAACCACTCTCCAACTGTCTCCCCATACAGCATCAAACCTGTGCTGCTCTCGACTAGACCGTGGCATGGAAAGATCAATATTGAGAGATGCTGCCAAATATCGTAGCTTGTGTGTTGATTTAATGATAATGATCAGATTCGACATTGTCTCTCACGGTAAAGAGATATCATTTTATCAATCGTTCATGCGCCTCAGTTATAGATAATGTATCGATTCAATGGTTCTCATTAAAATCAATGATGTATCTGTAGATAATTACGCTCGACATTCAGGGATCCAATCGATTACCCCCCCCCCCCCCAAACAAGACCAATACACCTGGATGCGACCTTGGTGACTGATGGAGAAGTGTTGCAATGGCAAGAGCTGTGATATCGATATAACCATTGGAGGGTGAATACATTTTGTTTTTATTTTAGTACCTTTCCATTTTATCTCATGAGAGCTTTCGTTTGGGGAGATTCCGTGCTGTTCAGCGGCTGCGGAACTTCCAAATTATTTTTGGATCGGTGATATTTTTTTTTCTGTACAAAAGGGGGAGGGGCTGCTTAACACCTCAAGGATCCCCAAGGTTGGCTACGTTTATATATATATATATATATATATATATATATATATATATATATATATATATATATATATATATATATAAAGTAGTTATGTAAAGAGCTTTTAAATGGGGTTTCTCAACCCTAAAACGTCCTTCACGAGTTCACCAATTGGTGATTACACAAAAGCACACACGGACGCATACCTACACACGCAAGCAGACGATCGCACGTGTATAAATTCTATGTAGACACATATGAATAATGTTATAAATCACTGAAATAATATTGGAATAAATCCAATATATTAAATGGTTGGCACTGTGAAGGTTGAATTGACAAGTGACTTCAAATTACAATTAATTTCCTCGTCATCTCTCCTCCGCAAATTTATGAAATTATTGAAAAATGCACACCACAGACAACATGACCATTAGAAATTTTCTGCCCCGGTGATTTTCTGCTCAGCTTCCAACCTAAATTGTAAAATGAGTAACGTCAACATGATAACGCAGAAATGCAGATTGTATGTTAAGCGATTTTTGCACTGCTGTCTCCGGTACACACAGAAAATTATTTATCACTTAGTCACAGAATAGGTAGATATTTCAAATGTTTGAAGACAATATTCATGGAATACATAGTTACCCTTTGATCTGTAAACACTATTCTTTTAGAGCCTGGCAGACGACTGATCGGGTAAAGCCCGCGCTATTTTCTGATGCTTGCGCATGCCCACTTTGTTTTCTTTTTCAATAAACTTTGGTATCTTCAAACTCTCTTAGTATACACCTAAATATAACAACAAACTATCAAAATTTGTACTTAGAAAGGATTTAGTCTTAAAAAAGAATAGATATTACATATGAAGTAGTATTCAGTATTATTTAAAAACTTTGAAAACTACTTAATACGATCTGCTTATGTTTCATTTTCAGCATTGTAGCTGGTTTGTTTGGATTTAGGAGTCTATATTTGTATCCGACATTTGCGCCAAGGATACATTTGTAAACTGAGGACTTTGACATAGTAATTTTTACTTTGTACAATATAACGTTGCTATGAATATCAAAGGGATCATCATATGTTATTATACCAGTCTAAATAAGGAAAAATATATGGAGTAAATCATTAAGTGAAGAGTGTGAACTGAGAAATCGGTAGATAAATGAGCGACTCTGGCTGGTCTTTGACCTGAAGTATGAAGTGCAAGAAGGGCTGGCAAATTTGATTAATGCCATGCTGTAGTTCGCTGTCTAGTCAAAAGAATACAATAAGGTCATTGCCATGACTTCAATGGAATATGATGTGGATTCCATGGGCGGCCTGATGCCGGTGAGTAGGTGTTTGAGGTTAAGGAATATTGGGTGAGGTATGGGAGGTCTTGGTCTAGGCGAGAGTATGGCGCCTCCATCTTGTGGTCTGATGGCCGCAAGCCGACTCTTAGGCCATACAACATCTTCTGTAATCTAAGGAAGACTCAATTCATGCGATGTTAAACGTTAAAGGGACATTACAATGTGAATTATGGGTAAAGGTGAAATGAGGGTAAGATGGCAGATTACCTGGGTACTTTACAGAATTCCATAATTGGTTTACAGCACTTAATAATGATAGATAATAGATACAGATGTGTAATAAAGCTTCTTGGTTTACTTTGTAAGGAATTTATTCTCAGTTTTTCGTCCCAGATAGGTGTCAAGACTTTTGTTGTAATATTAAAGTTATCTGCCTAAATATTTATATGTTGATTAATGTTTACTTTCATATATTGGGCGTTATTTCCTTTTTATTTATCAGTTTAGTAATGATATGAAGGATTTGCTGGCATTATTTATTAATGATTGAATAGATATTTAGTGAATATAGCAAAGATCTCATATTTTCACTATTTTGATCTTGTTTAAATGTTGTTTATGAAATAAGGTTGTTACTTTTAGTTTTTATCAGGTAGAATTACTTTGACATGTATTTTGAAAATGTGCTTTTATGTATACTGTTTATGTAGAGGGTATTTTGTAGGTGTGCATAATGTTAAGTGCATGATTTTAAGCCTTTAGGTTGCAGAGATTCAGTTTTGTAATATGATCTTGATCATTGATAATTTATTTGTGATTTTATGTTTAGAAATATGGTAAATAGAAATTTGTTACTGTAGTTGTTTAATTCTTTCATATGTGAAATAGTATTGGAGAGATTATCACTTTAATGAGATGATAGTGACACTTATATGGCATCAGTTGTAGGCTACAATATAATTGAAAAGAATAATCCTTATTATGATCTTTAATGACTTTGTAAAATTATCTCCATGTAAGATATGTTTCTTTCCTTTCTAGAAGTATGAATTCAGTGATATGAATTTTTAATCTTCACACGGGGCTTTATGTGATATAGATATATACCGATATGCATTTTTTGTGATGCTAGACAATCCTGTTCCCCTTTTCTGGTTACCACATTACAGTAGTTTAGACTCACCTTTGCTTATATGTCCAGGCTAATTAAAAAACAAATTTCATGCCTTTTTTGATGTTTTATATACAGAATGTCTGATGTAGGGAAAGGGATTTTTATATCACATTGATAGATCTCATACTTTAAGTATGTAAATTGTTTTCTTTCGGTAAGATAAATTAAAAAGCAAGTCTAAAGAGGTTTTACCTGTGGGCATTAAGAGAGAAAAATATAGATAGTTAAGATTTAAATTACCCTTATTGAGGGGAAAGTAACACCATTATTGAAAATGTAGGTATTAAGAATATGCATCAAAATGATCGTCCAGTTCACTTAATAGCTATTAATGGAAAATTTATTGAAACTTTCATTTGGAATTTTTTTTTAACCATTCAGAAGTCCACGTGTTCAAAAACAATTCTCTTCAGACTAAGAATCGTGAATAATGATTAAGCCTCAGAATGGTTAGAAGTGACAAGCTGTGTGCTTCTGGGATCAGTTTTGGGACCAGTTCTCTTTCACATACATTTTAATGATGGTTTGCACTGTTTATTGAAAATTGAAAACAATTCCAAACAGGGAAATGTATCTACAACTGAAATTGTATGTTTGCTGGTTCAAACTGACATAGACAAACTAATGCACTGGGTTGATAGTTAGGAAATGGATTTTGATATAAAACTGACATAGACAAACTAATGCACTGGGTTGATAGTTAGGAAATTGATTTTGATATTGATGGGTGCAAAGTTTCACATATTGATATTAAAGATGAGAAGGCAAGCAACAGTATGAGTAGGTGAGGTACAAAAGTTAAATATGGAAAAATACTAGGTGTAATCATCGTTAGTGACTTAAAGGACAAGGAAGCAGTGCACAGAGGCAGTAAAAGGTTTATCAGAATTCTTAGTTTCATTAGCAAGGCTTTCAAATATGTCTAGGGAAATCATCCATATTTATTACAGTTTATTGATGCGTTCCAGTCTTGAATATTATGTTCAGCCTTGGTTACCCTACTTGAAAAAAGACATAGACAGAATGTAGAGAGGATAGCATTGAGATACCAGGTTGATTCCGAGACTGAGAAACAAATCCTACAAAAACCAACTAGACACCTTAAATTTAGCTTAGAAAAGAGAAGGTTAAGAGTTGATTTAATACAGCATTCAGGATTAGCAAACGCTTTAATGATCTCCATTTAAGCTGCTCCTTAAAGCTTTTTTTGTCTAGTTTCACTTGTAGGAATGGATATGAGCTTGAGGACAAGCATTTTACCTCAGACGAGGCGACATTTTATTTATTCAACAAGGTCGATATCATATGGAATGATTTGCGAGTTAGATTGGTTGAAAGCTGAACCATATATGCATTTGAGAATATACTTTATAAATATTGGCATGTGTTTCAAAACTCAGAAAGGGTAGTTGAATAACATCTTATTGGTTTTACTCTGATAGTAAAACCTCAGCAGTGGTGGCATTCGCTTGTGATGTAATGACAAGCAGATGGAGTCTGGTAACACCAGTGGTTCAGAAGGAGGCCAAGTGTATTGCAAAAGCATCTTATTGCATTATATACGAACAATGTTTCTTTAGCATTGTAAAATCTGTTATATGTATATGCCATTATTGATAAAAAATCAGATTTTCAAGATTTTTTTACATCATTTGGGTTTGATTTCACTTAGAAAAAACAAATAAAAATTTTGAAAATTTATTACAGTACAATACAAAACACAGAACAGTTTATTAAACTTTGCTATGTATGTAATGATGTAATACAAATATGCAAACAGCAGCTATTAAAAAAAAAGGACTAAAGTAACCAACATATTTATTTTAGCTTCTTTAATGTATATTATTTCATAGAAGGTAAACATTTACTCTGCACCTCACGTCATGTTGTATATAACTCGTAACGTAATGTGAAAATAGTTGTGTGGTAATTTGGCCGTTTCTGCTGTCCATTGTTAATCTTCGTTATTCTTGAAACATCTTCCAGATAGCAGGGATGTTTAGTGAGTATTTTAAGACCTTGGAAAGGCCGTTGATTATTGCAGCAAAGGGAAAAGATGTTTTGCTGTCATAGACATTTACTCAGCTAATGGTAATTGAAATTCTTTAATATATTTTTTTATGCAGTAAAAGGATTTAGGAAATTTATTGAGTGAAGAAAGGGTATTTTGATAGCTATTCCTTTCAACTACACAGCAAATTCTGGCTTTGACTGCACCACCTGGAAGTCGAGAACCAAACAGACAACAGAGTGGAGGATCAACAGGGTCTGCTAAAGAAGGCTTGGCTGCTCATCCATACTTTCGTCGCCCTGGTCGAGGTCATAACCATGATTCCTGTGATGCATGTGGTGAGGGAGGTGATCTAATATGCTGTGATGTCTGCCCTGCATCCTTCCATCTCATGTGCCAGTAAGTCTTTTTTGTCAGTATTTTTTTTTTTCCTTGCATATTCGCCATTTCCTGCATTAGCAAGGTAGTGTTAAGAACAGAGGACTGAGCCGTAGAGGGAACATCCCCCTGCACCTCATCTCACTTATATAAGTGAATTAGCTTATGTTCAACATAAGTATTTAAGAATATTCTTCTCTCAGCACAGAAATCTTCCAGAAACACATTATTTGTATTCACACTTGGTAATCTTCATCTTTCAACAATACATTCCACTTTTTTCTTCTCTATTTTAGAGTCATGCCCATCATAACATTTTTTTCTCAGCCTTCGAAATTCATTATACACGTATCTAATTCCCTTTAGAAATTTTTCATCTTAACCCACCAGTTTTGCACATGCACACCTGAAGACTTTTGCCTTCCTTAGTCTTGCAGACCATCCAAAGAATTTTAGAATGTACGATTTATACCTTGCAACGCCCTCCCAAACTCTTAGTTCCAGTAAAAGGGGCTACACCATCCTTAACATCCTCTATATATCCTTCTTGTAGTCCTAACTCTACAGCTTCTCCTGATCCTTCTCAAAGTTTGTCCTCTTGTTTCTTACCCTCCTGCCACTCTCCCTTAAGTAACAAATGTGTTCCTGCTGCTGCTAACATAACCACATTAGAGAAGGAAAAATTTGAAGCTACATCATAGAAATGTCAAGGTAGTAGTGTTTTTATGTACACTTGAGGCTTAACAGCATTCCTTTATCTTTCAGTGACCCACCTTTGGATGAGGAGGATATACCCATGGGAAGGTGGGCATGTCACCAATGCAGAGTTTCAGGGGTGAGTATTTTGTGTCTGACTGTAGTAGAATACAGTAATGTCATGGGAAGGTAGGTATGTCATCAATACAGAGTTTCAGGGGTGAGTATTTTGTGTCTGACTGTCGTAAAATACAGTAATGGAAACTTGCCACTCAAGAAGTTTTTTTCCATAGAGAGATGGTTCTTAACAAAAACATGCACAGCTGTGTTCTAACAGTTTACTCTGACCGCACTTGAGGCATACTTCCAAGGTGTGTTAATGATACTATTGGAATGGGTACACAATCATAAATCATATGACAATGGTTCAAGATTTCCTCCTTCCATGCCCTCCTATAACTTGCATTTATTTTTACCATTTTACTCCATACACCCTGTCCAAGGATATGGATGTTAGTACAGATATATTGCAAATATTTAGGTATTCATTAGACATAAGTGTGGCATAGTGCTATTATTTCATAATATAAAGAAACTTTTAAGGATCAAAATGTGATTGCAAATGCTTTTTTTTATTGCTGTTGAAATAATGGATGTGTCATTTTTGGAGTTAAAGTGTTCTGTTTTTATCTAATGTTAACTTTATCCAGACAACAATAAGGAGTGAGGACTTGCAGATTTCATTTCCCAGTTTTTCATTAACTTCTTTTGAAAGTGTTCTCATATTTCATACACAGGCATAGTGCTGATGGTGAATGACATTTTTATTCGTACATATTTGCCATTTCCCACGTTAGTGAGGTAGCGTTAAGAACAGAGTACTGAGCCTTAGAGGGAATATCCTTGCTTGGCCCCCTTCTCTGTTCCTTCTTTGGAAAATTGTACTAGATATGTTTATGCTAGTTCATACTGAGAATAAGTGTGGTGACCGGGTGAGGTTGTCTTATGTAGGGGGGATATTAGAGATGTATTTGCTCTGGAAACGAGATGTTTGAGGACAATATGTGGTGTGAGGTGGTTTGATCGAGTAAGTAATGAAAGGGTAAGAGAGATGTGTGGTAATAAAAAGAGTGTGGTTGAGAGAGCAGAAGAGGGTGTTTTGAAATGGTTTGGTCCCATGGAGAGAATTACTGAGGAAAGATTGACAAAGAGGATATATGTGTCAGAGGTGGAGGGAACAAGGAGAAGTGGGAGACCAAATTGGAGGTGGAAGGATGGAGTGAAAAAGATTTTGAGCAATCGGGGTGAAAGACGTGCAAGTAATAGAGAGAGTGAATTGGAGCAATGTGGTATACTGGGGTCGAAGTGCTGTCAATGGATTGAACCAGGGCATTTGAAGCGTCTGGGGTAAACCATGGAAAGTTTTGTGGGGCCTGGATGTGGAAAGGGAGCTGTGGTTTCGGTGCATTATACATGACAGCTAGAGACTTGAGTTTGAACGAATGTGGCCTTTGTTGTCTTTTCCTAGTGCTACCTCGCACCTTTGCGGGGAGAAGAGGTTGTCATTTCATGTGTGGTGAGGTGGCAACGGGAATGAGTGAAGGCAGCAAGTATGAATTATGTACATATGTATATATGTATATGTTTGTGTATGTATATATATGTATACATTGAAATGTATAGGTATGTATATGTGTGTGTGTGTGTGGACGTGTATGTATATGCATATGTATGTGGGTGGGTTGGGCCATTCTTTCGTCTGTTTCCTTGTGCTACCTCGCTAACACGCAAGACAGCGACAGTGTATAATAAACAAAGATAAATATTTGCTCTAGAAATATTTTGGCTCTTTACCCTTCATATTTTCTTCCACAAGTGTGGGGTCACTGGGAATGCTTTCCATGTAGGACTTTGTCCATCTTATGTAATCATGTTAAAATCATACTTGTTCACTTATGTCTTCATGTTTTTCATGATATTATTCTTCGGTTTCCTCACAAACTTATGCATGTTGCAAGTCTTCCTCTTTATTACTCAGGTCATTCAGTAATCTTTGTTTTTTCTGTGGGTTCACCATGTGCACATGACCTATGGGACAAAGCTATGCATTTATGATGTTGGTTGTATAGTTTGTGATGAAAGCAGAATTTTTTCCTTTGGCTTCCTGGCAGTGGAATGATCAGTTAGTGTGAGATTTTAACAGATGAGGGGAAAGTTAAAACAATAAGTAATTTAGGCTTATGTTTACTAATTGGACAGCTGATGTTAGTTACCATCTAAGGATTCTGAATTCTGATTGTACATTTTGGTTCTCGGGAATTCTACTTAATTTCAATCCCATTAAACGCTTCATTCACTTAAATTCTTTCCTTTTTCATACATTATTTTTATGGTATATTTTTGTTACTGCAAAATGCACTTTCTATATTATATTAAGTAGTATAGGACCCCACATGAAAAGGCCATAGAGTTGCCTACCTTGATTTCGCATACAGAGGCTGCAGTTCAGAATGCACAGGTGGCTTAATCACACTTACTAAATAATTAGAATAAGACAAAAGCAACATTTTTTGTGTAGGGAAAATAGCAAATATGACAAAAGTGAGATATCTTTTGTTTAGGGGTATTGAAAAATTTTTAGTGATCCAGGTGGAGGATAAAAGTCAGAAATAGGTACCATTAAACTCAGTTGCAATCTTTGCAAGGGCTCCAGTATTGAAATGGTTTCCATAAACTTTGTGGGACGCTTTTTTCTAGAGCAGCAGTGACAAAAGGTGACTTTTAGAAGATGCCAGGATTGCTTCTCTGTTACATTTATACACCATATGGCTTACTACATATGGATTTGTTTTACATGCATTTTTCAGGAAAATACATAGTGGAAAGCAGGAGAGGCCTGTAACTTTTCTTTTATGACATATTCTGTATTATATCCTCAATTACCAAATGATCCATCCTTTCATTTAGGTTCCCTAGTATTGTGATTCATTCCCTTGTACCAGAATTGCCAAAGCATTCAATCAGCTTCTCAAAATGCATTCTTTTCTTATTTACTCCTTTCATGTTCTGGGTTATAAGCTCTAGCAGTCATTCAACTCTTGTAGTCAACTTTCATTGTAAGTCACAACTAGAGCTCATTTCCTTGCACTCTTTAACCCACTCCCACAGTTATACTGATATGATATTGCCTTTCACCAGCCTGATGATGACAGAACATCAGTATCCAGTGGCAAGTCTAACAAAAGTGCCAAAGGCATCAAAAGGAAAGACAAAGAGGATGACAAGCCAACAACGTCTGTTACAGGAAGATCTGACACCAATGATAAGAGAGTTTGTGCAGGGGGGCGTGAATACGAAATCTCAGATTCCCCCCTGGCTACACTCATCAAGGCAGCAGCTGCAATCAATCCTAAGCAGTTCACTCTACCCTTTGAGATGACATTGCCTGTCTGCTTTCCTGGTGAACCTAAAAGTATGTTTAGATTTCATTTGATATATTTCTGTCCTCAGATTGATATGTTTGATTCAGTATTGTGAACTGTGAAGGAAAAGAATAAACTGATGAAAGCCAGATGGTCAGGTGGATGAATAGTTAGGCAGATATCTGCATACATATAGTTTGCTCATCGATACCAACTGTGGGCTTTCAGCACCCTTTTTGATAGTCCACTGGAACTTAATACTTAGGTGCATCACTAAAGGCTAAGAAGCAGCATTGGAGTTCACCAATTATGGAGACTCATGCTGGTGCCACCCTTTTGAGGGAGTTCCTTGAGGGAATGGATGTCAGAGTTATGAATAGATAGATGGCATCAAAGCATGATCTTCACATTTATCTGTTTGTTCACCCACAGGTTATAGCATGAAATAGAGATGGGAAATAAAATAGAATGTGCTTGATACAGCATTTAAGGTTAATCAGAGGGCTAGTAGGTGCATTGTTGGATCATACAGCAGTAAGATGCTGAATGAAGATGTGCTTAGAATAGTGATTAACTGGACATGCAAGTGAAATGGCAGTAAGGAAAAAGGTTGAGAACCCTGGAATTGAATTACAAGACAAAATTTCCAAAAGAGTTAAGTTTGCATTTCAAGGCTGAATGTTGGGAGCCATGTGATAAATGCTTTGATATATATAGCCACAAGTGTCGTGAAAGTATCATGTACAGACAGGAAGGAACAGAGGGAGCAGCATGGGAATGTTGATATAAGAAAGTAGTTAAAGTTTTGGGAGAGAAGTTAAATACCCAGTGAAAAATAGAGAATAGAAGTCAAAGACAAAACTTGTCAGACAAAAAAAATGATACATGATGAAAGGAAGGAGAATGAACGTTTTGGGAGGAGGATGAAGGAGAATTTGAGTTAAAGGTCAGCAACAAAAGAAAAGAGGATGTTGTAGGAGAGAAAAATACTGTGGGAGATAAAGTTTTATAGTATTGATGGGTGATAATCAAAGAAATGAGGGTATCATTTTTTAAGGAACTGAGGATTAGGATGGGTACTGTGAAATGGAGGACATTATAAAGGAGGAGGCAAGTGGTGTAATATGTGATATATTTTGGTGACATGGATGAATAGGACATGTTCAAAGACTTGAATGTTTTTTCAGAGTTTCTGCCGAGGATGTAGTGCATACCTTAGAATTAATGGTGTCTGTGAAGGTAGAGGAGGGAATGAATCAATTTGTGTGAAGAGTGAAAAAATTTTTAGTGTTTATGTCAGCTTGGTAGCACATGTTCACTTAAGCACTCTTGATATGATTTGAGGAACTTAGTGAATGAAGTAAGAGGCAATATGATCTTGATTAACCTCATGTGAATAGAAATGGATTTAAAGAAAGTAGATATAGATAGACAACAGCTCATGATATGTATGGAAAATTATTTGGTGGTTTTGAACAGGTACAAAAAGCAGTTTTGATACCATGTGTATATTGCATAAAGAAAAAAAATGTCTTTTTTGTTAGTATTTCTTCCTCAAAAGAGAGGAAAATTTACTAATTTCAGACAAGTTGTACTTTATCAGATTTCCCTCCTACCAGTGTTGGTTTATCATGTAGCAGTATATGCAAAATTATGTGACAGTTGTTTGTGTTGGTTTTTGCAGTTGCTGTCAAGAGCAATGGAACAAGGAAAGGAGCCCAGAAGAAGAAGGCTCATGAACTTGATAATGGATTAGTTCCTTTGCCTGCCAAACTTTGTTTTCAGTGCAACAAGTAAGCCAAGTCATGTATCATGTATCAAAAACTTTTACTTTTTTAATACCTTTTTGTGTGTTTTACCTCTGTTGTCATTAGTAAAATATCATATAACCCTAGGTGAAACAATTGCTCTTTGCTGATGAAATGGTTCTAGCCACAGATTCAAATGAAAAACTGCAGAAGCTGATTTCTGAGTTTAAGAGAGAGTGTGAAAATTGAAAGTTGATAGTATATGTTAATAAAAGTAAGGTTGTTGAGTTTAGCAGTGGAAAGAGATAGGTTTACATGTGAGTTTGATTGGAGATAACTTGTTGTTTTAGATACATTGGAGTAGATATGGCAACAGAGGGAATCATGGGAGCCAAAGTAAGTCATAGGGTGGATCAGGGTGATATGATCTTGGGTGCATTAAGCATAAAAGAAGAGAGGCCATTGTGTGTGAGGGCAAAGATGGGTATATTTGATGGTGTAGTAGTCCCAGCAGTGTTGTATAGATGTGAGGTATGGACTTCAAATCTTAAAGTATGGAAGAGGGTGGATATGTTGGAAATGAAATGCTGCATGAGGAGGGTTGATTAGATAGGAAATGATTGGGAAAGATATAGGTGTGGTGGTAAGAATGGTATCTATGAAAGAGCCAGCAAGAGTTTGCTGAGATGCTTTGGGCATATGAGAAAGATGAGGAAGAACAGGCTGACAAAGAGGGTATACATGGAAGTGTAAGGAATGAGGAGAAGGTGGAAGGATTGGGGCTTAAACATGCTGGGATGTGTGTGTGTACACATTAGGTAGAGTTGATTGGAGCGATGTATTATAGAGGGGATGACATGCTGTCATTGGGCCGAACCAGGGTAAAAGAAGGATTCAGGAGAAACTATGGAAAGGTCTTTGTGTCTTGGCTTTGGATAGAGTGTATTTTATATGACATATAGAGAGTGGATGTTCCTGGTGCCATCTCACCACAATGGAAATGGCAAAAAGTATAAAAAGATAATCCTTCCTATACCTAATTTTACTTTTTGTGCCTTAGTGATGTAATGTAAGGAACAAATGGAAATGATCTCATTTGCAAACATCCAATCTGTATCTGTTATCTACTTCCTTTTGCTTTTACTGATTCAGAATTTCCCAGCTTTTCATTAAACTTTTTTTGGAAGGTAAGCTTTCTTTAATTTTTCAACTTTCCTACTTTCCTTTATGCCTTTTTATTCATTCATTAGAATGATTTTGTGTGTAGAGGTTGAGATGTGAATGGAGACATTAACTTCACATATCAAATTAACTTGATATGTAAAGTAAAAAGTAAGAAGTGTTTCTTTTAGCATGGAGGACTATGTCTTTTTTTAGTTTGCTAGATGTAGGTTGAGGATGATAGGAGTGAAACTGAGGTGCTGTATATTTACAAACCACCCTTTATAACTGGAAATGGAGTTGGAGATGGTAGATAGAAAGTTACATTTTCTTCAGTCTTTAACATGATCTTATTATCTGCACCATCTGGTTTAATTAAGGTAACATTTTCAATGTTATAGAGTACTTGGAATTTGTATCCCAGGAGAATGAAGCTTTAGTCAATGTGTTTACCAAGGATATTCTGTGACTTCAAAAAGTATGCCAGAATTGCCCATGTTTCATACACTTGAGGTGCCATGGAGGAGTTATATTTGTGGAAAGTTCTACTGTTGAATTAGACAAGAAATATTCTTTCATCCATCAGAGCAGGTTTTATTTGTCAGACTTTGTTCTCAAGTATTCTCAGTTAATGATATTTCCTCTTTCTGTATGGTATGCTGATAGAGGCTGCAATATAGTAATGTCCTTGTTGCCACAAAATCGAACAGAAGCATTCTTAATCTTTCATGGACACCATGTATTGATCATACTGCAATGTATTGATCACCTTGTCATGATTTGTGATGCTGCATTATTTATGGGTGTATGGATTGACATGGAAACTAGTAATATTCACTACTACATGTAGAACTTGTTTTATATGAATTGATATCTAATAGATTTTCATATTGTTTCTTTTGTGCAGGAGTTGCCGAATTGGTCCTTTAATACCATGTGATTACTGCCAGTTGTTCTTCCATCTTGACTGTTTAGACCCCCCACTCACCACCCCACCCATGGGAAAATGGATGTGTCCAAATCATCCTGAAAACTTTTTGGTAAGGGGACTTTGATGTGAGGAACATGCCAAATTTATATGTTTATATCACCTGTACCTGCATTACAAGCAGGCTTGCATATTAAGAGTATTGCTGCCCCAACACCATTATTTACTGAGTTCATATATGCCTTAAAGTATCACATATAAGACCCAACAGCAGCATTAGAAGCATTTGCTGAAGAATTCTTAGTGCTGGTATAGGTATCATAGAGGAAAATCAGTTAATGCATGCATTAGAATTTTTAAAAGAATGAAAGTTAGCGAAGTCGAAGAGACTGAAAAAGAGTAAGGAAATCATTAAAAGGAGAGAAATGGAAAAGTGCATAAACTGATCACTGTATAGGGTTTTTGATTGTGGCAAACCAATCAAGTATCTACAGTGTAAGTGCAGTAACACATTATTTGATTGGTAGAGGGTTTGTGACAATGGTAAAGCTCTGAAAGTGTAGTAAAAAGGAAGAATGGAAATGTTACAGTTTGAATATACAAAGTATATTCTTTGTCATATAGTTTAGATGAAAATATGGTATCAGACTTTTGAAAAATGTGAATTGATGGAGCTTTGAGAATAAGTTACATTAGTTTGGTGTGGTATGTTAGAAGTGATGAAGCATCCCATACTCATACAGCCTAGAATGGCCCATCAACTGCAAATACTTTAAGTTGTATGCTTCATAAAAAATGGATTTAAATTTCCAGGATGGATAGAATATGAAGATTGGATGTTGTGGAGAATAATTTGCTAGGCTATGATTATAAGAATTATGAGATGCTTATCTGCTTTTAACCTAGATGTGAAGGGAGAGGATATGCAAAGATTATCTTCAATTGTTTTTTCATGTGAAGTAAGTGTGACTAGATGCAAAGAAAAAAGAACAATGGTTTAGGGCAGGAATTGAGTAAAGGACTATGATGTGAACTGATCATTATTTCAAGAGGATTAGGAGCCAACATTTCATTTCAGGCAAGTAATTATCTTTCATCCACACCAGCAATGTACCTATAAGCCTAATCTTTGCCAGAAGATAGATTATCTCCACCAAAATTTATAGGCTTCGTTTCTCTCTGTCTAGCTTTCATCTGCTGTGATTCATCACAGCAAATGCTGTTCCTGTAGTGTGCTTATTTGAAACTGAATTGTCACTACTCAGTGGACTCATCTTTAGGGGACAGTTGTTGGTTGTTCACTTTCAAGACCCACATTCCATGTTGAACACACTTGTCACAATACAGAAAGAGGTCTTTCTTTATCAGAACTATGTTTCCTATATTAGTGGAAATTGTTTGTACTTTCTTGCCCAAGACTTTGTTTGTTTTTCATAGTCTTTGATTTTGACTATTTTTTACTCAACTAGGATTCTACACTGCTAACATCTCAGAGTCTCAGTCAGAGGGTGAAATTATGGGACAAATTCAACGTGCCAGTTGATCAAGACTCCATAAGACTTAAATTCCTTCAGCGGTGTCACAGAAAAAACCCTCCTTTCCGGTACAAAGTTAAACGTGCCCTCAGGTCAAGAATACGAGTAAGTATAACTTTGAATTATTGTGTCTCTGTTTATACATACATGAACCTGATCAATCTATCTCACATCATGTATTATCACTCGACGTTTCATTTCCAAAGTATTTTTCTACTCTATATTTTACTCATCCCTCATATGATCACCCGACCTCATAATACACATTATTCGCAAGCATTTCATTTTCAGCATGTTCACCTTCTTCTGTCCCTTTGCATTCAGGGCCCAAGACACATCTATACAACACTGTGGATGTTACGTATATCTAGTTCTTTGAGATATTTCATATTTTTTGAGTGAATTATTTTTTTTGTGCAGAGTAAACACAAAAGTTTGAATTTTTTTAGTATGTTTTAAGGGTTAACTTGCATAAAGAAAATTTATGTTTTGAAGATAGTGATTTGATATGTTTTTTCTTCAGGTGCCACTAGCTGTCAAAGAGCAATACTCAGAACCACCAGATTTGCTTCTGCGTCACAGTCCCCCGCAACATCTCCTTCCTTCTGTTACTGACCATGACACAGAGGCTTCCAGTGCTACTACTGTACCTACCACTGCTGTCAGTAGGGTGGCTACCATCCCAGTGACATCATGTGGCACAAATGTAACTGTAACAAACTGGTTGCATCAACAGAATTGGCGAGGAGTAGAAGTGAAAGAAGAACCAGTTATAAATTCAGATATACATCAGGATGGGACAGAAGGAGTAGAAAAGGAATCTAAAGTTGAAGAAAAAAGAAGTGAAACAGAAAGAAGAAAGGCGACAAAAGAAGAAATGGATGAGGTGAATCAAGGGCATTATTTTTATCATATTTTAGATTGTTTAACGGTGAAATTTAAGGTAAAATGTGAAAGTTAAAGAGACAATGATAGGTAAGATGTAAAGAAATAACAGATTATAATTCTGTTTCATGAGAGAACTTAAAGATATTAGTGATGTGTGGGAAGCTGGAAGATTTGTGTGCAGCAGATAAAGTGACATGAGAATTTGGAGAATGATATAAAAAGCATTGTTAAGTGAGGTGATGCAAAATGTCTTTGGCGAGAGGAATTAAGCATATTGGTTAATGATACCACAAGTGAGTTAGTGAAGAGATTAGAAGGGAATGCAAAGGGGAATACAACAAAGAAAAAAATTAGAAAGTGATAAGCAATGAAAAGTGAATGAGGTGAAACAGAGGTAGAGTATACAGTTTCATAAAGATGGTAGTAAGTTTTGGGCTTTGATCATTTAAAAGGAGGAAATGAGACGAAGTAATTGTAAAAGATTTAAATGGTTGTGCTATACATAGTAGAATTGATAATGGAGGAAGTATTTTTATATATATTAAGCCATAATGGAAAGTTCAGAAATGAAAAATTTGATTGAACAGGTGTCGTAAGGCTTGTTTGGGTAAAGCTGTTACATCTCTTATTGTATGTTATTGAAATATGGTCTTTAGTAGTGGGTTTCATTTTATAGTGCAATTACCTGGGTAAGATTATCTGAGAAGTGGTTATGGAATTCCAAGAGGTTAGTGAAGAATGGGGAAATTAAGGAAGATGCAATATAGTTGGAGAGATGTTTGACAAATTGAAAGAATGAAATTAAGGATAATATAGAGTGAAGAGAAAGTAAGGTTGAAAGAATTAAAGAAAAGAAAAAAAGAGAGTGTAGATATAGATGTATACAAAGTGCTGGAGATACTTAGAAGAATGAAATTAAGGGGCATTTATATGTAAGACGAATGTATTGATAGAAGAATTTCTGTGATGAGATAGGTTTTATGGGAGATTCTATATAAGCTACCTTGTTATGTGGCAAGACAGGGCAAATACTGTAGTAAAAACATGGTATTTAGAAGACTCAGGTATGCATATGAAAGATCCATATAAGGTGTGGATAGAAAGAATTTTGTGGGAATGGAATGTGTTTTTTATTGTTATCTAATGTTTATGTCTTGTATTATATTTCAGTGGTTGGCAGGATTATTATGTTTACAAGCAAGCATTGTTAAGCATATGGCAAATAATAATACAGGTTCCCTAAGCAAAACACCAGAGAAACAAGGAGAAATGAATGGACCTACTTCATTAGGTACCAATATGGACATGTCACCTCCTTTAGAAAAACCAGGATGTATGAATGGTGACTTAACTTCTCATGATCTAAGCAGTAAACACAGTAGATTTGCAGACTCTCGAAGACAACAAGCAGTTGTGAACAGTAATTTTCAGCCTCCTCCAACATATTTGCCTACTAAAAAGGGAATTTTAAAAAACCAAAAGGGAAAGTAAGTATTGCTTGTTATTTTTCCTGCCTATCTGATACTTTATCTTAAGTATTCTCATGGTATGAATGTTTTTGAAATTTTCTTAAACAATCTTGCAGTGAACATCTGTATAGTTTGTAATTGCTTAGATATGGTTATACTAATAAATGACTGAAATTTTGAATTTGCTAGTTTGGTTAGAACTTCTCATCTTCAGGTGGTTTTCTTACTTTGCAGGGGTGTTACCAATCCAGGAACAAAGGCTCCCAGACACAGAAAACAAACTGCCTCTGAAATATTGTCTGAAACTTTGACTTCTTTGGCTTCTTCCCTACAGAATTCCATCACAGGCAAGCAGGGTGAGAACTAGAAAACATCATTTGTATCGGATTTCTTGTACAGTATAACTTTGATGCACTTTCACATTTAATTCAGGTTACTTAATCTTATATTGCTTTACTTTACATGCCTCTGAACATTTTTCATCAGTCTTCCATTCACATCTTAGGGTCAAATTTCCCTGAATCATTTTTATGTCACATGTATTCCTCTTCTAACATTCCAGCATATTCCACTTTTTTTTTTTAATACATGTCAGATTTAATTTTAAATGGATAGTATACCATCTTCTTGAACAAGATGTGGTTTTTAAGGCCTGAGGATAACATTCCAACCAACTTAACTCTGATGGAATCTTTTATGTGATTCAGCTGTGTATTACAACTTGCAGTGTATATATCCTTGAACAATGGATGAGACTCTACATATTTTACCTAATATTTCTCCTTGGTTCACTGAATGGAAAATTGGTGGTTCCATCTATTTTAGTGAGTGTTACTGTCAACTCTCTTTCAAATACCTTTTCAGGCTACATTGCAGAAAATTATGCCATTTAAACAAAAATATCAATGCAGTCCATGAATTAAGTATGGTAGTAATAACAAGAGAGCATTTTGTATTAGACATTTCGTCACTTGCAATAGTATCACTTAATGTTTTGTATACTTACAGAAATGTATTGTCTTCCTTTGACAGAGGTTTCACTGAGTCAGTTAGAGCGTTCAGTAGTAGATGTTTTGGCATGGCAACGGCTAGAGGAGTTGCTTTGTCCACCAAGTCCCGCGCCTGCACCAGTCGTTACTCAACCTCTTCCAGCCCATGCATTGCTCTGCCCTTTGGTTCCAGACTCTCACCTTCAGGATTGGGCTGTCAAGTCTCCCATACCGTCCTATAGTTCTCAGCCCATTGCTATGACCTACAGAATTATACGTATAGGCAAAGGTAAACAATTTATATGAACTTTTTATATTGTTTCTCTGAAGGATTGCAGTATGCGTAGTGATAAACTAGATATTTTTTCATTACTTTTCCTTAAGGTCCTACATTATTCCTTAAAAAGTGGGTTGTAGAATTCTTCCTTTTGATTAAGAAAATATTTTTCACTTGTAATTTCTGTTTGATACTCCTACCGGGTGGGAGGGTTTAATCTAGATTGACCAAAAGATGACAGCTTGTTCTGTAATTATTGTAGTGAACCTTATTTTATCAGTCTTACCTGATCTCAGGGATGATTTGGTACCACTTGAGATTTTGTTATGGATTTCCTGTGAATCCTGATGCCCATTTATGTTGATTTCATCAAAGTGAAAGAATTGCTTTCAGCTTGTACTAAGATTAACTTGTTTGCAGTTAGATTTGTAAGATAATGAAGGTTGCAATCAATAGCAGGTGTTGAACCTAGATGATTAAAGGTATGAGTTTTCAAGTTTATGGAATCAAGAAAAGATACTAGAATGGGGAAGGGAACTATTATGGAATTGTGTTAAGTTGGATAATTGTAACTAGCAGTTATGTAGGACTGCAGTGAAGATTTTTTAAGGAAATTGACCTTCAACATTTGGCAAGCAGATGTAAAGTGGACATTGCACTTTTTAACAGCTCCATTTTCTCCACATTGATTGTTTTATGTGAAGTGGGGACCAACTCATATGCTGTTACACAAAGGATTTTTTATTCTCACCTACAGATAGAGCACTGTAAACATTAGAGACAGTTTTAGTGTGTAGGGGTTAAATACAATTATTTATTCTCTAGAATATGGTGTATTTGGTAGGATTTCATTCTATTTGACCCTCATATATGTAAGGTGTTAGCTAATGCTCATTCATAGACATAAAAACCATAGAAAAGCCTTCCCAAACCTATGATACTGCTGGAGTGATGGTGAGTTGGTGGCTCCCCAGCCTCCAACCTTCAGTCGCTTGCATTTTCTTCATCATTTCTTTCACTGCAAAGTGATGATTTCATCTCATTGTCTCTGTTTATGGCCTTTATCATACATATATCTTGTTTATTTCTCTTGATTTCTATGACCTGAATTGTAAGTACTGTACTTTGTTCTTTCATTAAAACTCAATTGCTCATTATGGTGCATTAGCTTAGGCTGTCAGGTGATCATGAGTATATTGTTTTCCATTCTGTGTAGCACCTAGCAATTTCATCCCTTCCCCTAGTGTGGCTGGAGGCAATAGAAAATTGCCACTCCATGCTTTGATTAGATATTCTTTAGAAATTTTGAAGTTCACCTCAACATCTGAAATACTGGAAAAACAAAATAGAATAATGATACAGTAAATATGCTGTGGAAACAGTCACAAACTTACCTCGGGTGGGGGCTAGGGGGTAGAGGTATTGTGCATTTGTTTATGATCTTCCCACAGACAGACAAACAAGCATGTTTCAAGGCCCATTGAAACAGTGCAAGAACTAACTAAAATTACCTTAGTATTTGGCCAGTCCCAGGAGGTGGGGTTGGGGATGGTGGAGACATTTTTGCTTTAGATCTTTAGTCTGGATGAATTTGTTCCCTGCCTCTAGGTTTGGTTGTCAGCTTGAAATAAAATTCATAAAGATTTATAATGGTGTGGTTCTTATTTTTTAAGGGTTATCTTACCAGGATTAAGAAGATAGTTTTTTCTTTGCTGTATCTGCATGAAGGGATATATGAGTGTTAATTTATACTACCAAGCATACATTGAAATGATTCAGCACATGACTGTAGGGGACAGATAAGTTCAGCCCTTTACAGTATATTTTGTGGTAGCGATAGGTGATTCAGTAGATTAAAGAGAAGATTAAAGGAAAGCAGCATATCATGTGAGGTGGAAAACTGCTGTTAGTTGGGTAGTATGAAGTCTGAAAACATATGATAGCCATTAATGGGGCCATCAATCTTAATCTTTGGCTGCAAAATTAATTTCAACCTGCATTCCCAAGGATTGTGAATTTCATGTAAAATATGGATATGGTAAATGGTTCTTTTTTATTACTTTTATATTAAAGCAAAGCCACAAATTTCCCATCCTTGGCATCAGTGCTTCTTAAAAACATAAAAAAATGGGGAAAATGAATTAAGAAATCTTTCTTTCTTTCAAACTATTCGCCATTTCCCGCATTAGCGAGGTAGCGTTAAGAACAGAGGACTGGGCCTTTGAGGGAATACCCTCACCTGGCCCAATTCTCTGTTCCTTCTTTTGGAAAATTAAAAAAAAATACGAGAGGGGAGGATTTCCAGCCCCCCGCTCCCTCCCCTTTTAGTCGCCTTCTACGACACGCAGGGAATACGTGGGATAAATTTCTTCAAGTGTAATGATTTTTTGCTCTTTACACACAGTGAAGAGTGAATTAATTATAAGGGGAATGAAAAAAAGATTTGCATTAGGACTTGTCAAAAATACCATATATTATCATTATATAATCTTCATTTATGCATTATAATGTGTAACACTCCTAAACTGCACATCTTGACATTTTAATGCCCATGAATTACCTAAATAGTGGTGAGAACAAAGTAAAAACAGAAAAGAATAGGTAGTTGAATGGCTGTACGGGTGGCAGCAGTCACTGACAGGATTGCTGGATGGCATTTTTGTTGTACTTATAAACTGCATTGATTTTATTTTTTCAAATAATACCTATTCTCTTTACAGGAAGTCACAACCATGTGGACTTAAGTACTTATGGACATTGTAATTACACATCCCAGGAGCATGCTGCAATATTTTTTGATGAGGTAAGAATGTTATATTTTTTGGAAGATTGACAAGATCTATGAAATGAAATGGAGTTGAAATGTTTAAGGACGGTGTGTGGTGTGCGATAGTTTGATTGAGTAAGTGATAAAAGGGGTAAGAGGGATGTGGTAATAAGAAGGGTGTGGTTGAGAGAGCTGAAGAGGGTTTGCTGAAAAGGTATGAACATATGGAGAGAATGAGTGATGAGAAGTTGACAAAAGAAGATATTTGGGTCAGAAATGGAGGGGACAAGGAGAAAGGTGAAGTGAAAAAGATTTTGAATGCTTGGAGCTTGAATATGCAGGAGGGTGAAAGGCAAGCACAGGATAGAGTGAATTGGAGCAATGTCTTGCACAGGGAGTGGCATGCTGTCAGTGGACTGAACCAGGGCAAAGGAAGCATGTGGGGGAAACTATGGAAAGTTCAGTGAGGCTTGGTTGTTGATAGAGGGCAGTGGCTTTGATTGCTTAAACTTGACAGGTAAAGAATGGATGTGAGCAAATGAGGCCTTTCTTTGTCTGTTCCTGGTACTACCTTGCTAATGAAAGAAAGAGAGACATATAGGTGGATTTATATTGCTTATGAAGACACTAAAGAAAGATGTGAAAATAACAGCTTATTGATAAAGAAAATTTTAAAAAGCATTATTTTGAATTTTGTTGACAAGTCTCTGGCTTAAGGCTTAACAGACAAGAGATTGAAGTTATTTGCAAAATTCCATATAGTGTATTAGATAACCCCTAACACTGTAGTATCGAGAGAAAAATGGGAAAGACATAATTAAACAGTTGAGATATTGTTGAGAGGGTTGTTAAGACAGTAACCTTTATTGAATGAATGTTGTTTGAATGGTGTAATGAAAAAGAGGTGGAGATTTGAGAATGAGATGCACAGTATATGTATAGATAACTTTTTTAATAATATTTTACCTTTGTGAGATATACTTTCATAAAGTCAGTTGTAAGCTCCAATTTATTCTATACTTTCATTTCAGAATACAGGCCATTATGAGCTTCTGAACTATAGTCCTCATGGTACAAGAGTTGACAGTGTGATGTACCGATATGATCACAGTGAAAAAACTGTGAATCATGCGCCTCCTCCTCCACTTCTTCAACAAGTCCGAGCCATTATTAACCAAAAACGAGGCCAGCCTCCTGGCAGACCATCTGAAGAAGCTATGACAGATACTCCTGGACAGGTGAGTTATTACTCAAGTTTCTTTTGGTTTTCATTTCATCCATAGTAAAGAAATATTTGTCAGCTACAGATTGATTTTACTTTTTCCTCATATCGAAGGTTTCAGTCATGGATAGAATTCCTTATTAAAGCCAGACCTTGGAACAAAATAGGAATGAATAATCTACAAGTTTTCAAGGAGTTTAAGCCTTTATAAATAGGGGCATATTATAATTTTAAGGAAAACATAAGGTGATGAGTTCGAAAGATGAGATTGTAGGAAAGGAAAAAGACAGCAGAATGGACCTGGATTGAGTGTGTAGTTAATTTAAGGATTGTAAATGCATATATGATAAAGAAAAAGGTTTTGTTTATATATCACAAGCACCATCAACATGTTGGCCATTTGTATCTTACTCAGAGGACTTGTACTTCTTTAATTCAAGTATTTACTTTTATCCTATTTGCCTCTTTATGAGGTTAGTATAGATGCATTTTGCCAGTTGTCAGGCATATCACCTTGGGGTAAATGAATAACAAATATCCTGATTGACCAGTGAACAACACTGTCATCCCCTTTCCTTAGAAACTTATCTGCACTCCTGTCTACTTTTGTCACTTTGCTAAACTTCATCTTACTCAAGGCTTTCACCACCACCTCTGATTTTTATCTACCATTTGCCGTCACTCTTTCACTAAACATGCCCCCTTGTTCCATGCTTACCATATATACATGTCATCTGACACATGTAGTAGTCCTGTAAGATCCTCTCTCCACCTGCTTTTATGCTTGTTACCACTTTCCCTTCTGCTTTCCTTGTGGTCACATATGTAATCTCTTTTCTTCCACACCCTTTTCACCTGTTTACAAAATGTCTTTTTGTTCTCTCTCAAGTCTGCCATGTCCTTCTTACCCTAGCTCTGATTTGCCTTCTTTTTTCAGGTTTCTTTCCTTTCTTTTGACCTTCTGCTTTCTTTTATATTCCTCCCAATCACTTGCACTTGTTCCCAGAAGATACCATCTGTACACCTCTCACCATTCTTTCTCATGTGTCCACATCCCAACTTCTGTATGCCGCACACATCACCCACACATATAACCAGTGCTTCCCCAATTACCTTAACTCCCCTGTCTTTATATACTCTTGTTTACTTTTTTTTTTCAGTGCCTCTCTTACCATGGCAAATTTGCGTTAAGAACTGACAATGGCTTCATTTGCTTACATCTGTTGTGTATATATTGTCCCAAAACTATGATCTTTCATCCACAACTAAGCCTTACAGACTACTCCATGGTTTGCTTTGGCCACTTCATAGTTCCAGGATCAGTCTATTAATAGTATGTTCCTCCCAGTATACCACATTGATCCAGTTCATTCTTTCCCTCGCATGGCTCTCATCTTCTTGAATGGTTGGCCCCAGTCCCCGAAATCCTCCTCTACCCCATCCTTTTATCTCCATGGTCTTCCCCTCCAGCTTGCTCAGTCTGCTTTTGACACACAGATTCTCTTAGTCAGTCTTCTTTTCTTATTCTCTCCATATGTTTGAACCATTTCAGCATCCCCTGGTCAGCTCTCTCAGTCAGACTGTGTGTGTTACCATTACTTATTTACTTATTCAAAAACCAGCTCATTGTTGAAGCAGTTTTAGCTCATAGTTTGTTATGGTATTGATATTGTGCAAAATCCACAAGAAATTTGAAGTGATATCTTCTGCAGTGATATTGAAGATTTTTTTCATCATACTTTAGAAATTTAACGGATTTCATTTTTATATCCCCCATAGACATTATCAAGGTGTAACTGCAGACCAGGGAAAACGAAGATGGGTAGTGCTTCAAGTATAACGTCTTCTAACCCAGGAAGTGGTGGCTGGGAAGGAGGTGCTGTTCTTCATCATGGTTCACATCTCAGATTCGGGTAAGTACAGTTTAAGCTTTTTCTGGTGTTGTATACTGTTTCTATTATCCCTTAGGGATAGAGAAGGAATACTATCCACATATTTTCTGCATGTCATAGAAGGCAACTAAGTGGAGCTGGAGTGATGGGCTGGAAATTCTCTCTTTCTGAATTATTACTTTCCAACGAACAGAGGAAGGAGCCTGGTTAGGATTTTCCCCTCTGGCCCAGTCATCTTGACCCGATGTCACCTCGCTAATGCGGGAAACAGCGAACATGCTTGAAAGAGGAAAGAAAGATGTTTTGATGTTTGGGTCTTTCTGTCATGCAGACTTATTCCAGCATTTATTGCAGAATGTCACAGGCAGAAGCTTCCCCTGTCATTTTGGTTACCACATAATGTATGTTCACATCTTTCCTGTAGAACAGCAGTGCATTACATTTACAGTACTTAGTCACATTAACTTAGTGATCACTGACAAAGATGATAAAAACTGAAATATTTCAGATACATACTATTTCCATCTAATTAGAATTGTTATGAAGACCTGGGGATGTTAATTGTAAGGGAAATGAAAATTTGTTGGATTTAGTAGCATACCTCAGTTTTATCACTCATGGATTGTATCACCATTTCCATCACATGTGCCATAATTGAAGTGAAAAGCATGTAAGAACAACAGAAGGAGAAACTATAAAGGGAGAGCAAGGGAAGTGGAAGAGAAATAAAGGAAGGAAAAAGAAGGAAATGAAATAATGAAGAAAAGAGTTGCAAATGTGTGAGAAGAGGTATTATGAATAAATAAAGAGGGGAGAAGTTTGGAGGAAAGAACAAGTTGAGAAGAGATAGAGGTAGAGAGAGAGAGAAAATAAGGAAGAGGGAGGGAGTGTAAGAGAGAGAGAGAGAGAGAGAGAGAGAGAGAGAGAGAGAGAGAGAGAGAGAGAGGGGGGGGGGGGGGGAGAGTACTTCAAACAAGCTTTGTCTTGTTTGTTGAAGGGTGAATGAATTGCACTTTCCACATACACTTCTTGTTTAAGAATAGTTTGTGTTCATCTGGAACTATTTTTATTCATTTATGTAATATTTTTGTAATGATCTATATAATCCTCTTAGGCTTTTCATTTAGCTGGATATGTCATTAAAAAATCTCTCCTTCATTTTTAAGGACTTTTTTATATTTGTTGAAGATCTTGTCTTGGTAAATATTTTTTTTTTCATTTCCCTCCTTGTTTTGCCATGCTGAGGTTAACATGTATTTTTCTTTTTCCTGGCAATATAGATGTAGCTGTCATAGCATTCCATATATTTCATCCCCTCAGTTTTGCTGTTAGTTTCTGGGTTCATTTTAGCCTTTTTGCTCTCCTCTGTGGTCTGTCCCATGAGCATGAGATATATTTCCGGGGAATTTAAGGGGTCAAGATCTTCCTCTCCACATGATATCCAGCAAGGAGGCACCAGCTGCTCACTCATACTGGGCCTGCTCCCAGCAAATTCAGCTACCACAGCCATTTGGACACTATCAGCTCATTCATTTTTAGCTGTATTATTAAAGCTTACAATTCTTTGGGATTGTGCACTGTCAAGACATGCTGTTGTGAGGCTGGCTTTTTTACCCCCTCGTGGATCATTACCCTTTTCTTTTGTATTGTTTAGTTTATTGAGGGTGGTGTACGTATGTGTATACCTTATACTTTTTATGTCTATTGAATTTGTATTACTATGGTTCCAGTATTACTGACCTAAAAACTTGCATGTATGTTAGTCTGTTTATTTATCTGTATGTACCCTACTCTAGTTGATTGTTTTCTAGTGGTATATAAAAGGTCATGAAACATTGGAAGAATTCTGGTGGATGGTAATATTGGAAATGATCAGTGTACTGGTATGTTGGTAGCAAGACTCACTTATGTTTCTCCTTTCCATTCCTCCATTATACAACAAGCAAGGCATGTAATTAGTAGAGGAGTAGTGGTTGAGAGAAGCAGTGATATCCAGCAAGCAAGACTAGGAGTTACTGTGATACATTACCCCTGTTATTTTGGCAAAATGTCATCATTGGTACTCATAGGTAGGTAGGGACACTTTGGATCAAAGAATATTTTACTAACATTAAGCTAAAAGTAGTTGCAAATGGAAACATGTCTGATGAAAGATACATTTTCAGATGCACTGCAAAAAATAACTCTAGCTTTAGTAATCTTTGTAATTATATCAGACATAGATAAAGAAGTAAGAGAGAGAGAGGGGGAGTATATCAGACGTTTTTGAGATGACATGAGAATAAGTAAAAGAGTGGAAGGTGAAAAAACCAAGAAAGACCTGATAAAGACTTGAATGATATATGTAAATTGACAGAAAAGAACCCAATGGAATTTAAGGAAGAGAAATTTGAACTAGTCACTTGGTAACCTTCAATACTTCAGTGCCTACATAGAAAAGAGCCTTCAGGAAAAATAATGGAAAGTGAAGTAAACCTTAGGGATTTGGAAATTATTGTAAAGAAAACTGAATTTAAGGAATATATTAAGACATATGCATTCAAGCCAAATAATTGATATATATGATTGGTCTGGTATTAAGAACACTCACAGCAAGAGACAAAATTGATAATGAAAATGTGTGATGTGCAGAACCAGAAAAAGCAGTAGATATGAAAAAGATAGTAAGAATATAGAAACACTGTGCAAGTAGCATGTCTGGACTGGAGCATGAGAACTGCCATGAAAGATTAGAAGAACTTGAACTGTATGAAAAGAGCATTACAGTGGGAGGAACACAGTAGATTCAGGAGTGGAAGAGCATGTGTGGAACAGGTGTAAGAATGTATGTGAGAAATACTTAAAGAGACAGAAGGATTGGTAAGCAGCATTTATGGATATGGAGATACTTTTTGGAAGGTATTATGAATATATGATGTGGGAGGAAAACTATTTGAAACATTGAGTAGTTTTCATTAAGAAAGTAAGGCATATGTTCAAATAGGTAGAGGAGGATGAGTGGTTTCAGGTCTTCAGCAGGGTTGTGTGATGTCGCCTTGCCTATGTGATATTGTTATGGATGGGGTAGTGAGGGAGGAAAATGCGCAGGCCTTGGAGAAAAGAGCAGGTAGCAGTCTTTTGAGGGTGGAGGGCTGGGAGATGAGTCAGCCATTGTTTACTGATGATCCAGTACTGGTGGAAGATTCAAGTGGAAGACTGCAAAAATCGGTGGCTGAGTTTAGGGTAGTTTAAAAAATAGTAAAAAGAAGAAATGGTGTAGAAGAATGAAAGAAAAGTTAGTGAGGATCTGAGAAAAAGGATGCATGAAACTATAAGGGAGATGAGTCAGTTATTGTTTGCTGATGATCCAGCAACAGTGGGAGATTCAAGTGAAAAACTGTAGGAATTGGTGGCTGAGTTTAGGGAAGTTGGAAAACATAAAGAAATTAAAAGATGATACAGAAGAACTAAAGAAAAGCTCATGAGAATCTTGGAAAAAGGATGCATGAAACTATAAGGGAGAATATGTTGTCCTGGAACAGGACAAATAGGTACAGAAAGGAATTGCTGTGTGAAAAGCAGATTTGTATTAGACACATTTTGGAGATTTTAAGAAACAAACCTTGTAGGGATGGAGAAAATATTTCAAAGAACTGATGGGGATGATGGTATAAGAGACACATGTATTAGGTATTGGTACAATAGAATTACTAGTCAGAAGTTCAGAATTGTTATAGAGAGGTAGAAAGATCATTGCTACTCCTGAAAAATGGTAAAGCTGTGGGTATAGGTGGATTAAAGAGTTAGATAGTGAAGAATGCCGGTAGAGTTGTAAAAGTGTGTTTGGCAGCATGGAATTGTGATCATTTGCCTGTTTATTTGACAGAGTCAGTAATTGTTCCTCTATAAAGGGAAGAGGAAGGAATTACAGGTTAAATCTTAAATCATTACGGTGTTTGCATATACAAAGTAGGGCCATTTAAACCAAATGCATAATAGACCATTAAACCTCAGTGCAACATTTATGCATTTGAATCTTGGCATTCTACAACCATTTGAATCCTCCAGGAAAAGTACTCTGACCTGGAGTTCCTCTCCGGTTTCATTGCCTCTTGCTAGGAGATTGTATTTTAAGTCACACCTTATGATCTACAGATATGTCTTGATATGATAAATGACTGTTATCATTATCTGATCCCCACAGAATATTAATTGTTTACAGTGTCCTATTGCAGGGACCTGGGTTAAGGGCATGTACTGTTTTCTCCCACCATGGTTCCCACCATGGTTATCTCAGGGAGACTTGTGCTTTGTTTGTTTTTTTGTGCTTGTTAGAGTTGCAGTTGACATCTGGCATCTATTTCATACCTCAGTTCAGTTCAGGACCCATTAAGGCCCTCAAGTGTTCAGACAAGTGATTAAAGAGTACAGGCAATCCCTAAGAAATAACAGATCACAGAGCAATGTTAGGGTAGAAATTCATAGAACACCCTTAAGTTTTCTATTTTATTCAGTTCTTTTCCATTTAAAGTGAAATCTTTACAATTGTAAGTTTTTCAGTTATGATTCACTGTATAATGGTATCAAAGAGAATAATGTTTCTCTTCATATTCCAGCTACTGTCAGTAACCTTATAAGGAACACCAAGTTTTCATATTTTTAAGCTGCCATAAAAGTGAGATTTACCTAACATGAAAATGTTTGAATAGATGGTATAATAGCAAAACATCAGTGATAGATATCACATAATGAAGAGGATAAACTGAATTTGGACAGCTTGACAAACTGTTCCCTTAAGCCCCACCCCACCCCACCACCACCACCTACTTTAATCCCTCATCACCAGCATTCTTAGTAAGAATTATTAGATATTATCATATTTACACATGAAATGGCAACAATTGCTGATTCAGAAAGTTTGAATTACATCATAATGGTAAGCTGAGATGTTTCAGGTGTAGTTCATACGTGAGAATTAGATGGGAAATATTTGAGCTGAAACATTTCTCATGCAATTACTCACATAACGACGTTCCACTATAATGAAGGATCTCTAGGAACATTACCCCATCATCTTGTAAGGTCCCCCAGTATAGTATTAGTTTGAATGGAGGAGATGGAGAAGCTGTCGAAGATATTTAGTGTTTAGGGGTAAAGGTGCTACATGGTGGGAAAGCTGAATTTGAGAATAGAGCACGTAGGGAAGAAGAAATAGAGGTACACTAAAAGTTCTAATGAATGTGTAGAATTTAAGCATAGAGTGTGCAGAGAGCTAACAAAAGTGTGTCCCAACACATGACATAAGCATGAGAAATTAATTTTCTTAAGTTCAGGGGGTTCTTTCATTTTTCAGACCTCTGTTTCTAGAATCTATCTGTTGGTAAGTAATAGTTTAATCCATTCCCAGTGCCATGGTTTGAAAAGAGGCAGTCAGTCTTTCAGTTTTCTTGCACACTTCTTCAGCCCAAGTTCTTTGGGTTAAAGTGAAAATTATATTGATATTTATTCTTCCTTAAGAATAGACATAATCTTTAATCTGTGTCAAGAATGCTGTTTTCCATATTCTAACCAGGATGGTACATAAACAGTCTTGTTAAGTGTTGGTGTTCAGAATTTTAGCTAAATAATTCTTCATGTTTGGTACTATGTGTTGAAGTCCCCAGGAGCGCTGTAAGAAAAGGACCACTCATAAAAGAAGAGACAGCTCCAAGTTTGAACTTGGTAGTGCCCTCATGAACAACTGAGGCCAACCAATCTAGTAATGTACATACCTAGTATAGACATTCTTATATTTAACTTATTCCAGATGCCTGCAGTTTGTGTTCAGCATTGTGGAAGAGGCTAGTAAAGCAGATTGGGTAGAAACAACTCTCAGTACATATGATAAGTTTTTCAAGCAAGAGGAAGAGGAAGAAAAAGAAGAGCAGGAAGCAAAGGTCAAGGAAGAGGTTGAAGAGGATGATGAAGAGGAGGAGGAAGATGAAAAGACCAGAAAGGAGGAAAAGAACTCAAAGTCATGAAAAACAGTGTTAGATAATTGACTTGTACATAACAAGTTTTCTTGAATTTATAGTTTCCGTGAATGGAGTGTTTATGAATAAGTGTAATGAGTAAATAATATTATAGAGAAACTATATGATTTTCTTTAGGTGAATTGACAAAATTACAGAAAGAATATTTAATAGATTTATATATCTTAGGTGCCCATCATGGACTGGAATGGGTATTTTTTAAAATACTGTTTATGAAAACAGAATTGATTGAATCTTGTTCAGGTGCAAAAGAATATTTGTCATAAAAACAGAAAGGTTTTATTTTATTACTGATGACGATAGACAAAGTATGGAAAATATTCTGAAAGTGATGGGCATTCATTAATTCTTTTATAAACAGAATCTCCAAGACTGATGTGTTCATGTATTCTGACCATTTATAGGTCATAGAATCTTCACATCTTGCCCACAGTGAAGAGTTTTCCCAAGATCGTCTACCAGTTAACCCGATGATCAGAGGCAGCTCAGTGCACCAGCTCAGCATGTTGGGTTTATGATTACCGTATCCAGATAATTGTGATGTACATGTGGCTGGGAGGTATATGCACAAATACAAAGTAGTGATGTAGAAATGTAAAGGTTTTTAAACTAGTACATTTGTTGTGCTGCCTGTTGTTGGGACTTTGAAAGTGTTATGCCATTTCTTACAACTGATCATCAGACTTTTCATCTGATGGTTGCTTTATCAGCATTTTGTTAAAAGTATCTTTGTAATTTTACCCAGATTCTTAAAAAGATGATGTTGGTACATGGTTGTAGCTTATATTTTCTGTACCAAAAAGCCACTGTGTTACCTAAAGCTCTCAATATTGAACAATCTATATGTATTTTAGTGCTAATATATTATGTAAATGGTAATGTATATATCAAACTTTAATTCATGTCCTTATACAATGAGAAGGATTGTACATAATGTACAAATTTAATGATGTTATTTTATATTCATAAAGTACACATTACTTCGATGTCCTATCTTCTTCCCTATGACTAAAGAGTGTTACCAGACCATCTCCCACATCCCTGCACTCCATCTTAACATATCTCCTTACACAGTTGCTTTTAAGAGTTTGTGGATCTTGTGTGTGCATACTTATTTCCTGCCCTAGGAGTCCCTTCTATCTTTACGAGGCTCCTGAAGCACTTAGCAAGCTGGCCACATCCACCGGTTGGAACCATTGGAACATATGTGTGCTACCTTGCTGATGTGGGAAACAGTGATCAAGTTTGATGAATAATGATAATTATTTATATATGCCTTGGAGTGGAAATGGCAACAAATGGAACCATGGGTGCTGAAGTGAGTTGTAGGGTGGGTGAGGAGGCAAAATCCTTGGAGTGCTGAGGAATGTGTGAATAGAGAAGGCAAAGATGGATATGCTTAAAGATATAGTCCCAGCAGTGTGTTTGTATGTGAAGCATGGGTTATAGATGAACTGTGGGGAGGTAAATGTGTTGGAAATTAAATGTTTAAGGACATATGTTTTGAGGAGGGTTGATTGAGTAAGAAATTATACAGTAAGAGAGAGATGTGGTAATAAGAATATGGTTGAGAAAGCTGAAAAGATTGTGCAGAAATAGTTTGGAAATATGCGGAGAATAAGTGCGAGAAGGTTGGTAAAGAGAATATATGTGTCATAAATGGAGGGCATAAGGAGAAGTGGAGACAGAATTGAAGATGGAAGGTTTGAATGCTTGGGACCAGAACATGCAGGAATGCATAAGTTATGCACAGGATAGTGAACTAGAGCGATGTGGTATACAGGGAGTGACATGCTGTTATAATGTCTCCAGTTCAGTCCCACTACATCAGTCGTCATATTTAGAGTCTGCTGAGTAGCCCCAGAAATAGCTTCTTCATTCCCTCCCTTTCAGTAGATTCCATAACTTGAGTTATGGGGAATTCCTCATGTTCTCCATTCTTTAGGACATCTAGGCTAGCCCCTTCTCACTTTTCCCATTCCTTAAATACTCTGCCTTCTTTCTTTTGGTTATGTACCCTCTGATCTTCCTCACCTTATGCAAATCTATGTTCTGCTCTCTTACTCTCTGATCTTTGAGTTCCTATCTTATCTTATGAGACCCATCACGATCCTTGAATTGATTCATCAGTTTCTTTATCTCCCTTTCTAGGTGTGTTAACTTCTTATTTTTCTTTTTCAATTGTTTCCCATAACGTCTTCAATCATTTGTTTTCTGATCTGTAATTACTTATTACCTGTTGGGTTACACTTGTAGTGTCCCCATTTCTTGAACATTCTCTGCTATCATAAAAATTCTTAAATTTATGTGTGCTGTCTTCTTGAACCATGCCCTCAGTCATTATATTCTTTTCACCAACCTATCTTATACTGTTAAAGTATTTCTTTATATCCTTTTTAACAAGTTTCTTGCTAAATGTCATGGTATGTCCTCTAGTTGCTCTATCCCTACATTTTTTCGAAGAATATTTTACAGTTGACAGTATTGAACTGCTTTTATGACTTAAAGGTTGTGATCATCTCTCTATCATGCAGCTTCTTATATTAATGTGTGCTGTCTGCATGAAACGTTCTCAGTTGTTTTATTCCATTCATCCACCACTCTTGTAGTATGAAAATACTTCTTTACATCTTTTTTAACAACTTTCTTGCTTAAAGTTGTTTAATGTCCTGTGGTTGCTCCTTCCCTACATTTTTTGAAGAACTTTACACTGTCCACACCATTTATCTGTTTTAAATACTTATAAGGTTGTGATAAATCACCCCTTACTCTTCTCTCTTCTAAGATGGGCAAATAAAGTCTTTAGTCTTTCCTTACAACTTAGTTCTCGTAATTCTGGTACCATCTTTGTAGACCTCTTCTGGACCTTCTCTGTTTGCTCCATGTGCTTCTTTAGGTTAGGTTACTAACCTTGAGAAGAACATTCTAGTTTGGCCTTAGGTAGGATATGAACAACATTCTAGTTATATGCTTATCCATATATTTGAAAACTATTTTGATATTTGACAGAAGACATTTTGTCTCCATTACTATTCTCCTTATGTGGGACTCTGGCAGTAGGTTAGTGATGACTTTGACTCCCAATTCCTTCTCACACACAGAACCCTGAAACTTACTTTCTACATGATAATTATCATGTTAAGGCCTTCTTTTACTTTGTCTCATCCTCATTACATTTGCTTTGGTTGAATTTCATCATCCATATATCAGACCAATGTTAGAGTCAGTTTAAGTTCCCATGTAAATTGATGCAGTCCTCCTGAAATTTTGCTTCCTCTATGACTTTTTGCATCATCTGCAAACAAATTCATGACAAGTTGTTCAAATAGATCAAGAAGGGTAACAGTCCCAAAACAGAGTCTTGGGGCACTTTGCTAGTGACCTCACTCGTTTGGAGAAGGCTCCTCTGACGCATGCTCTTGGTCCCCTTTTTCTAAGATAATCTGTTCATTGAAGGAGTTTTCCCCCCTGTTCCTGCCTAGTATACCAGCTTCTCAATCAGCCTCCCATGCAGTACTATGTCATATGCTTTCTGACAGCCAAGGTATATACAAACTACCAAGCCTTCCCTTTTGTCTAAGACAGAGCTCACCCTCTCATTGAAATCAAAGAGGTTCATTACACTTGACCTCCTTTGCCGAGAATTGTGTTGCTTCTTTTTTAGGTTATTTCTTATATGTCAAAAGTCATCCATTTACTTTCTGAATAACTTTCTCAGTACCTTACTGACCAAATTCATCAAGGAGACAGGTCTGTAATTGAGCGCCTCTTCCTGGTCTTCTTTCAATTAGGTAGATATGACGTTTGCCCAATTCCACTCCTTTGGCAGTTTGCCTTGCTCCAACAACATCTTGAACAGTATTTCAAGAGGTCTGTCTAGCTATCAGTCCACATCTTCAGCACTTGTGAAATTTCATCAGGACCTGTGTTGTGTGTGTGTGTTTGTAAGTATCTATCTGTATCTCTGATGCCAGTTCCCCCCCAGGAACTCCCTCAAGGGGTGGCCACAGCAAAAGTTTCTGTAGCTGGTGAAATCTGTTCCGCTTCTTATTCTGTAGTGCCTCACCCTCAACATGCCATTGGCACAGGGCAAATCTAGCAGTGTTTCCAGAGGCTCTTACTTAATGTTCTTACCAACTATTCTACCTGAGGTATCTACCTAATGTTCCAACCTACTGCTTCCATTTAATGCTCCCACCTAATGTTCCTATTGACCTAATGTTCCAACCTACTGCTTCTATTTAATGCTCCCACCTAATGTTCCTACCTAAATCTTATATCTAATGCTTGTGCTTAATGTTTCTACCTACTACTTCCATTTATTGTTTTATCATCTTGGGAAAATGCAGGGCTGGTGCATACAGCTTGCTGCTGGAAAAGTATCTGTTTGTACTTATTTGCACAGTACAGGGAGAGACTTCTACACTTGTGGGACCCCATCTGCTGTACTTTCTATGCTATCAATTAGTCATTTAAACCTTTGTAAACACTCAGCTTTCACTGTCTTATTGGTTTGTTTATTCCAACCATCCACCACCCTACCAGTAAACCAGTACTTTTTAACATCCTTTCTAATTTACTTTTTGCCATGGCCTCTAGTTACTCTGATGCTTCATCTCTTGAAGAACTTTTCACAATCAACATCATTTGGCTGATTTTATTTGAACACTTTCAATCAGATCTTAATGCTTTTTTAGGTGTAGTGACTACAAATGCAAGGCATAATTCAGGTTTGGTCTGATATGTCTAGTTGATAATTTACCAAACATGTTCTTGTCTTTATACATGAATGTGATTCATATATTTGCCAGCTGATAGTCTGCCTCTTTCACAATTCTAATGTGTATCTCTGGTAGTAGATTAGGCATAATGTCAACCCCTCATTATGCATGTTCCTGTCCTTCATTTCCTGCAAAGGAATAATTGCACTGAGGCCTTCTTTCATTTTCTCCCATCCTCTTTACCTTGTATTTGCTTGGACTGAATCTTATCATCCATGTATCTAACTAGTGTTAGAGTTTGTTAAAGTTCCTGTATAGGCTTATGTAATCATTATCATTTTTTCTCTCAAGACTTTGGGATCATCCACAAACATGTTTAAATATGATTTCAGTCCATCAGGCATGTGCATGTGTGCATGTGATTAACTATTTGTGAATCACAAGGAGATGGTATTGTACTCTTAGGGTCTCATATCTCGTAGTTTCTTTACATTCATTTGATATATGATATATTTTGCTTTATTGCTGTCTTCAGCGTTAGCGAGGTAGCTCAAGGAAACAGATGAAAGAATGGCCCAACCCACCCACATACACATGTATATACATACACGTCCACACACACAAATATACATACCTATACATCTCAACGTATACATATATATACACACACACAGACATATACATATATACATATGTACATATTCATACTGTCTGCCTTTATTCATTCCCATCGCCACCCTGCCACACATGAAATAACAACCCCCTTCCCCTCATGTGCGCGAGGTAGCACTAGGAAAAGACAACAAAAGCCACATTCGTTCACACTCAGTCTCTAGCTGTCATGTAATAATGCACCGAAACCACAGCTCCCTTTCCACATCCAGGCCCCACAGAACTTTCCATAGTTTACCTCAGACGCTTCACATGCCCTGGTTCAATCTATTGACAGCACGTCGACCCCGGTATACCACATCGTTCCAATTCACCTTATTCCTTGCACGCCTTTCACCCTCCTACATGTTCAGGCCCCGATCACTCAAAATCTTTTTCACTCCATCTTTCCACCTCCAATTTGGTCTCCCACTTCTCCTCGTTCCCTCCACCTCTGACACATATATCCTCTTGGTCAGTCTTCCCTCACTCATTCTCTCCATGTTGCCAAACCATTTCAAAACACCCTCTTCTGCTTTCTCAACCACACTCCTTTTATTACCACACATCTCTCTGACCCTATTATTACTTACTCAATCAAACCACCTCACACCACATATTGTCCTCAAACATCTCATTTCCAGCACATCCACCCTCCTCCACACAACTCTATCCATAGCCCACGCCTCGCAACCATACAACATTGTTGGAACCACTATTCCTTCAAACATACCCATTTTTGCTTTCCGAGATAATGTTCTCAACTTCCTCAGTCTTCAGTGCTCCCAGAATTTTCGCCCCCTCCCCCACCCTATGATTTGGTAAACAGAGAAGAGGTAGTAAAAGCTTTGCGGAAGATGAAAGTCGGCAAGGCAGCAGGTTTGGATGGTATTGCAGTGGAATTTATTAGAAAAGGGGGTGACTGTATTATTGACTGGTTGGTAAGGTTATTTAATGTATGTATGACTTGGTGAGGTGCCTGAGGATTGGCGGAATGCGTGCATAGTGCCATTGTACAAAGGTAAAGGGGATAAGAGTGAGTGCTCAAATTACAGAGGTATAAGGTTGTTGAGTACTCCTGGTAAATTATATGGGAGGGTATTGATTGAGAGGGTGAAGGCATGTACAGAACATCAGATTGGAGAAGAGCAGTGTGGTTTCAGAAGTGGTAGAGGATGTGTGGATCAAGTGTTTGCTTTGAAGAATGTATGTGAGAAATACTTAGAAAAGCAAATGGATTTGTATGTAGCATTTATGGATCTGGAGAAGGCATATGATAGAGTTGATAGAGATGCTCTGTGGAAGGTATTAAGAATATATGGTGTGGGAGGAAAGTTGTTAGAAGCAGTGAAAAGTTTTTATCGAGGATGTAAGGCATGTGTACGTGTAGGAAGAGAGGAAAGTGATTGGTTCTCAGTGAATGTAGGTTTGCGGCAGGGGTGTGTGATGTCTCCATGGTTGTTTAATTTGTTTATGGATGGGGTTGTTAGGGAGGTAAATGCAAGAGTTTTGGAAAGAGGGGCAAGTATGAAGTCTGTTGGGGATGAGAGAGCTTGGGAAGTGAGTCAGTTGTTGTTCGCTGATGATACAGCGCTGGTGGCTGATTCTTGTGAGAAACTGCAGAAGCTGGTGACTGAGTTTGGTAAAGTGTGTGAAAGAAGAAAGTTAAGAGTAAATGTGAATAAGAGCAAGGTAATTAGGTACAGTAGGGTTGAGGGTCAAGTCAATTGGGAGGTAAGTTTGAATGGAGAAAAACTGGAGGAAGTAAAGTGTTTTAGATATCTGGGAGTGGATCTGGCAGCGGATGGAACCATGGAAGCAGAAGTGGATCATAGGGTGGGGGAGGGGGCGAAAATCCTGGGAGCCTTGAAGAATGTGTGGAAGTCGAGAACATTATCTCGGAAAGCAAATATGGGTATGTTTGAAGGAATAGTGGTTCCAACAATGTTGTATGGTTGCGAGGCGTGGGCTATGGATAGAATTGTGCGCAGGAGGATGGATGTGCTGGAAATGAGATGTTTGAGGACAGTGTGTGGTGTGAGGTGGTTTGATCGAGTAAGTAACGTAAGGGTAAGAGAGATGTGTGGAAATAAAAAGAGCGTGGTTGAGAGAGCAGAAGAGGGTGTTTTGAAATGGTTTGGGCACATGGAGAGAATGAGTGAGGAAAGATTGACCAAGAGGATATATGTGTCGGAGGTGGAGGGAACGAGGAAAAGTGGGAGACCAAATTGGAGGTGGAAAGATGGAGTGAAAAAGATTTTGTGTGATCGGGGCCTAAACATGCAGGAGGGTGAAAGGAGGGCAAGGAAAAGAGTGAATTGGATCGATGTGGTATACCGGGGTTGACGTGCTGTCAGTGGATTGAATCAGGGCATGTAAAGCGTCTGGGGTAAACCATGGAAAGCTGTGTCGGTATGTATATTTGCGTGTGTGGACGTGTGTATGTACATGTGTATGGGGGGGGGGGTTGGGCCATTTCTTTCGTCTGTTTCCTTGCGCTACCTCGCAAACGCGGGAGACAGCGACAAATTATAAAAAAAAAAAAAAAAAAAAAAAAATATATATATATATATATATATATATTTTTTTTTTTCCTTTGTCGCTGTCTCCCGCGTTTGCGAGGTAGCTTTCTAAAATGGGAAACAGAAGATATATATATATATATATATATATATATATATATATATATATATATATATATATTTTTTTATTATACTTTGTCGCTGTCTCCCGCGTTTGCGAGGTAGCGCAAGGAAACAGACGAAAGAAATGGCCCAACCCCCCCCGTACACATGTGTATACATACGTCCACACACGCAAATATACATACCTACACAGCTTTCCATGGTTTACCCCAGACGCTTCACATGCCTTGATTCAATCCACTGATAGCACGTCAACCCCGGTATACCACATCGCTCCAATTCACTCTATTCCTTGCCCTCCTTTCACCCTCCTGCATGTTCAGGCCCCGATCACACAAAATCTTTTTCACTCCATCTTTCCACCTCCAATTTGGTCTCCCTCTTCTCCTTGTTCCCTCCACCTCCGACACATATATCCTCTTGGTCAATCTCTCCTCACTCGTCCTCTCCATGTGCCCAAACCACTTCAAAACACCCTCTTCTGCTCTCTCAACCACGCTCTTTTTATTTCTACACATCTCTCTTACCCTTACGTTACTCACTCGATCAAACCACCTCACACCACACATTGTCCTCAAACATCTCATTTCCAGCACATCCATCCTCCTGCGCACAACTCTATCCATAGCCCACGCCTCGCAACCATACAACATTGCTGGAACCACTATTCCTTCAAACATACCCATTTTTGCTTTCCGAGATAATGTTCTCGACTTCCACACATTCTTCAAGGCCCCCAGAATTTTCGCCCCCTCCCCCACCCTATGATCCACTTCCGCTTCCATGGTTCCATCCTCTGCCAGATCCACTCCCAGGTATCTAAAACACTTCACTTCCTCCAGTTTTTCTCCATTCAAACTCACCTCCCAATTGACTTGACCCTCAACCCTACTGTACCTAACAGCCTTGCTCTTATTCACATTTACTCTTAACTTTCTTCTTCCACACACTTTACCAAACTCAGTCACCAGCTTCTGCAGTTTCTCACATGAATCAGCCACCAGCGCTGTATCATCAACGAACAACAACTGACTCACTTCCCAAGCTCTCTCATCCCCAACAGACTTCATACTTGCCCCTCTTTCCAAAACTCTTGCATTTACCTCCCCATCCATAAACAAATTAAACAAATATATATATATATATATATATATATATATATTTGTATATATGTATATGAAAAGAGCGTGGTTGAGAGAGCAGAAGAGGGTGTTTTGAAATGGTTTGGGCACATGGAGAGAATGAGTGAGGAAAGATCGACCAAGAGGATATATGTGTCGGAGATGGAGGGAACGAGGAGAAGTGGGAGACCAAATTGGAGGTGGAAAGATGGAGTGAAAAAGATTTTGAGTGATCGGGGCCTGAACATGCAGGAGGGTAAAAGGCGTGCAAGGAATAGAGTGAATTGGATCGATGTGATATACCGGGGTTGACGTGCTGTCAGTGGATTGAATCAGGGCATGTGAAGCGTCTGGGGTAAACCTTGGAAAGTTCTGTGGGGCCTGGATGTGGAAAGGGAGCTGTGGTTTCGGGCATTATTACATGACAGCTAGAGACTGAGTGTGAACGAATGGGGCCTTTGTTGTCTTTTCCTAGCACTACCTCGCACACATGAGGGGGGAGGGGGATGTTATTCCATGTGTGGCGAGGTGGCGATGGGAATAAATAAAGGCAGACAGTATGAATTATGTACATGTGTATATATGTATATGCCTGTGTGTGTATATATATGTGTACATTGAGATGTGTAGGTATGTATATTTGCGTGTGTGGACGTATGTATATACATGTTGTATGGGGGTGGGTTGGGCCATTTCTTTTGTCTGTTTCCTTGCGCTACCTCGCAAACGCGGGAGACAGCGACAAAGCAAAAAATATATATATATATATATATATATATATATATATATATATATATATATATATATATATATATATATATGTATATATATAGAGGATGTATGCATTTTACTAACTTTTTATAATTATATTTTTACAGGGATTGAGCCTTAGTTTCCTGGGGCTATATCTCTTACCTTTACAGATTCCTTTACAATTTTTTCAGTCTTTTAGTGGTTACTGTGGTGAACTCTCACCTTGACTTAATTACCCTACAACTAACCACCAACCCACCAAGAAGAAATAAAAAACCTATCCCTGCCTCACAGTTCAGTTACAATTTTTCCAGTCTTTTAGTGGTTACTGGAGTGAACTCTCACCTTGACTTAATTACCCTACAACTAACCACCAACCCACCAAGAAGAAATAAAAAACCTATCCCTGCCTCACACTTCAGTTACCTCTATTCATGGATCCCCTCACCCACAACAAATTTAATACTAGCAAAATACACATGCACTGAAATAACTCAACAAGCACTATACAGTCGAACTCCCAGCTGGGTCATGAACCTACCAGACATACACTTCTCAGAAACCACACTCTCCAGACAAATGTAAATCTCACTCTCCCACTTATGCTGCGGACATCACCCATCAGTACAACACCACAAACAAAGTTTCAGCATATACCAAGACTGTATATGCCTATTATATGCAGCTACCATAATGAAGACACCAAGCACATACTACTCAATTGCCCTACAATATTTGCACATAGATGCAGAGACATCACAATGCCTTATGACCTGTGGTCTTGACTTACAGACGTGGCCTGCTTTCTGAGTACTGTAGGAGCCTCTTATAGGTAGACGGAACCCTATGTAGTGGATGGATCAAACCATGGAAATGTCTGTTGAGCCTAGTTCTGGATGAGGAGCTGAGGTTTTTATGCATTAGATATGATAATTAGAGAATGGATTTGAGCAAATGTGGCCTTTCTTTGTCTATCCCTGACGCTACCTCATTAATGTAGGAAATGGCAATCAAGTGTGAAAGAAAGTACATTATTTGAATATATATATATATATATATATATATATATATATATATATAGAAGTCATACATGACAGCTAGAGAGTGGATATGAGAGAGTGAGCCCATTTCTTCATCTGTGCCTGGTGCTGTTACACTAACACGAAATGGCAAAAATACAAAAGAAAATTCCAAGGCATATGAAGCAGTCAGGGAAATCATGGAAAGGTTGGTTAGGCCTGGATTTGGGTGGCAGGGCTCTGGTTTTGATGCATTATACATGACAGAGGGATTATTAATGAATGAGGCCATTTCTTCAGTTCCTGGCTTTTTGCTAACACAAGAAACACACACACACACACACACACACACACACACTCTCTCTCTTACAGTAAAACCCACATATGTGTACCTATAGAAAGTATAACATATAATGATGGCAACCTTGTCAGTTGTGAGAACCAACAAATTTATGATGTGTCATCTTTCAAAATTGTTGCAGATTTCATTATATTAGAATGCCATGATCGAGATATAATTGAGTGCTGTCATTGCTGTATTTTGCTTTGGAAATTAGTATGAAATATATTTTACATCTTGCCCATTTGTTTACATGTGGTTCTTATTTTCTAATTCTTAATTTGTACGAAAGGGAAGTGGCTAGTTATTGAGGATAGGGTTCCTAGTTGATAGATATAGGTAGCTGCTACATGCAGAATGACTGACTGCATTTTAATCATTTCACTGTGGTCATCTTAATTATTACTATTGTGTTATATGAAAGAAAAGAATCTTTTTAATTGTTTTAGGTAACAGCTACTGAGAAGTGATGATTAAACAAACAACCAAGTCAGATCACTAAATACTGAAGTTAATTAATGGTGTGCCAGCATAACACAGTTTGGTTCTTAAACACACAACAGTATTCCACTGACTTAACAGAAAAGCAGATCACTCACCACTGCTTTTTTTTTCATTTGTTTTTATTAATGAAGGTTAATCATGTATGGAAAGAAATGTAATTTATTTTGTATATTTTACATTAGATTTTAATGATAATGCTTTATATAGCCTAGCTGTCTGAAATTCCTCTCTCCTTTCACATGAAATGTTTTTGTTATATGTTGATGTTACTTCCTACTCACACTTATGAGAAAGATATAGGTCAGTGATATCCATCAGACTCTCCATTAATCAAACATAGCTACAGT
Organism: Panulirus ornatus; assembly: GCF_036320965.1. Taxonomy (NCBI): domain Eukaryota; kingdom Metazoa; phylum Arthropoda; class Malacostraca; order Decapoda; family Palinuridae; genus Panulirus; species Panulirus ornatus. The sequence goes on along the minus strand of NC_092251.1, from coordinate 6,567,796 downwards.
GAATCTTTCTCCCTCTGTAGCATAAGTTTCTGTGTTGTAAGTGAAATTACTGTACTTCATAATCTATCAAATTTAGTATAGAGTTGTTACAAGTTAATTGGATAAACATGTATATTTAATATAGCTTTCTTTTCATAGCGGTTTACATAAGGACTACACACATATCTGTGGATTTGCTATATAATCCTTGGTGTTTTACTCAGTGGCAATTTTTTGTTTTTGTGTTAAGAATGTGGCATATTGTCCTTCATCCCTGCCACTTTGAGTTGCCAAGCTTGATGAAGTAAATTATGTTATCACTAAATTGGCTAATTTCATACCCAGCACTTGGCAACAAACATGCAGGAAATTGAAAGTTTAGATATATTTCTTCATAAATACGAAGTTCAGAGGCAACATTTAACATTTAATGTTGTTGTGTTAAGAGTTCAGTAGTTTGCATATAGTTAAAAGGAGACAACAAGTTCAACAATGGTCGTTAGTTTTTTATTAGGACCCCTTTTATCAGCAACTTGCATCTTTGAGGCAGTACTCCATGTGGGAGAAACTTAAGATAGATATCTTTTAGGATGGAATGGTCTTCAGTGATTCTGTCAAGTGGCAGAGACAGTTTCATTGAAAGTGATTGCATTTTCGCCTTATTACTGCTTGCAGACATAGTCAAGGAACACCTCAGCCATGATATATTTAGGGTTGATAGAAGTGCTCTGTGGAAGTTATTATGTTTGTATGGTGTAAGAGAAAAGATGCTTGTAGCGATGAAGAGATTTTATCAAGAGATTAAGGCATATATGCAAGTAGGATGAGAGGAGGGTGAGTGGTTTCACATTAAGGTGTAAGTGACTTCACCATGGCTGTTTAATTTGTGTATGGTTGGAGTGGTAAGGAGGTAGATTCTAGAGTCTTGGAGAGAGGGGTGAGTATGCAGTCTGTTGGGGATGAGAGGGCCTAGGAAGAGAGTCATTTGTTCACTGATGATACAGCATTGGTGGCTGATTCAGTTGAGAAAATGCAGAAGTTGGTGACTGAGTTTGGAAGAGTGTGTGAAAGTTGAGAGTAAATGAGGGACTGGATTTGGGTAGGGAGCTGTGGTATTGGTGCATTACACATGACAGGTTGTGAGTGGATGTGGCCTTTCTTCATCTGTTGTTCTTGCACTACCTCGCACACGCGCGGGGGAAGGGGGGTGCCATTTCATGTGTGGTACAGTGGCGATGGGAATGGATAAAAGGCAGCAAGTATGAATATGTACATGTACGTATATGTATATGTCTCTGTATGTATATGTTGAAATGTATAGGTATGTATATGTGCGTGTGTGGGCATGTATGTGTATGTGGGTGGGTTGGGCCATTCTTTCATCTGTTTCCTTGCGCTACCTCGCTAACGCAGGAGACAGCGACAAAGTATAAAAAGAAATAATAAGAATAATATATATACGTATTATATTTAATATACTTTGTCGGTCTCCTGCTTTAGCAAGGTAGCGCTAGGAAACAGATGAAAGAATGGCCCAACCCACCCACATACACATGTATACACGTACACGTCCACACACACACATATACATACCTATACATTTCAACGCATACATGTATATACATACACAGACATATACATATATACACGTGTACATAATTCATACTTGCTGCCTTTATTCACTCCTGTCACCTGCCCGCCACACATGAAATGACAACCCCCTCCCCTCGCATGTGTGCGAGGTAGTGCTAGAAAAAGACAACAAAGGCCACATTCGTTCACACTCAATCTCTAGCTGTCATGTATAATGCACCGAAACCACAGCTCCCTTTCCACATCCAGGCCCCACAAAACTCTCCATGGTTTACCCCAGACGCTTCACATGCCCTAGTTCAATCCATTGACAGGACGTCAACCCCGGTATACCACATCGTTCCAATTTACTCTATTCCTTGCACGCCTTTCACCCTCCTGCATGTTCAGGCCTGATTGCTCAAAATCTTTTTCACTCCATCCATCCACCTCCAATTTGGTCTCCCACTTCTCCTCGTTCCCTCCACCTCCGACACATGTATCCTCTTTGTGAAATCTTCCCTCGCTCATTCTCTCTATGTGACCAAACCATTTCAGTGCACCTTCTTTTGCACTCGCAACCACACTCTTTTTATTACCACACATATCTTACCCTTTCATTACTTACACGATCAAACCATCTCACACTACATATTGTCCTCAAACATCTCATTTCTAAAACATCCACCCTTCTCTGCACACCCCTGTCTATAGCCCATGCCTTGCAACCATATAACATTGTTGGAACCACTATTCCTTCAAACTTACCCATTTTTGCTTTCCGAGATAATGTTCTCGCCTTCCACACATTTTTCAACACTCCCAGAACTTTCGCCCCCTCCCCCACCCTGTGACTCACTTCCGCTTCAATGGTTCCATCTGCTGCCAAATCCACTCCCAGATATATAAAACACTTCACTTCCTTTGGTTTTTCTCCATACAAACTTACCTCCCATTTGACTTGTCCCTCAACTCTACTGGACCTTTCCCCCTTCACTGATGTTCCTACTTTGTTCTCTTTGTTTTCTCACACTATTAACCATCTTATTCTCCAAGGAGTAGCCAAGAAGTTTGCAATACTTGCATACCCCAAATTCTCATTTACCCTCACTCTTTCAGCCCATGCACCTTCTACTTGACCTTTTGCTGCTCTCTCTTGTATATCTCCCAGTCACTAGTACTCCTAGTGATACACCTCTCTTTTAACCTTTCACCTGCGTCTTAACTTCGTCATCCTTCCACTCTATAATTTCTCACATGCCCATCTCCCACCTTCCACATGCCACACATTTCTTTTGCCTAAGTCAACTCTGCTTCCTTAGATATTTCTTCCTTCCTACTCTCATAGCTGTTCATCTCTCATCTTCTGTGATGCTATGCTCAATCTCTCCTGGTATCTCTTCAAACAAGCTTCTCTTCCAAGTTTACTTTCACCATGCTCTTCTCACCCAAATCATTTCCTCTTTTCCAAAAGCCTGTACAAATCTTCGTCTTTACCTCTTCTAGGTAATGATTACACCGCACCAGCTGCCCCTCTCTGCACATTCATATCTCTTTTGCTCACCTATTAATTAGTATGCAATCCAGAAATGCCCACTTATTGTCTCCTACATGTATACTTATTGGTGTTCCTCTTTTTATACTAGGTATTCCCAATAACAATTCCTTTTTCAGAACACAAAACTCCACAAGCTGTTTACCATTTCCACTCACATTACTAATACTCTATACCACACAATTAAATCCCTGGGGATAGGGGAGAAAGAATACTTCCCACATATTCCCTGCATGTTGTAGAAGGTGACTAAAAGGGGAGGGAGCGGGGGGCTGGAAATCCTTCCCTCTGTTTTTTTTTTTTTTTTTTTTTTTTTTTTTCCAAAAGAAGGAACAGAGAAGGGGGCCAGGTGAGGATATTCCCTCAAAGGCCCAGTCCTCTGTTCTTAACGCTACCTCGCTAACACGGGAAATGGCGAATAGTTTGAAAGAAAAAGAAAAAAATATATATATATATATATTTTTTTTTTCCACTGTCTCCCGCGTTTGAGAGGTAGCGCAAGGAAACAGACGAAAGAAATGGCCCAACCCACCCCCATACACATGTATATACATACGTCCACACACGCAAAATATATATATATATATATATATTTTTCTTTCTTTCAAACTATTCGCCATTTCCCGCATTAGCAAGGTAGCGTTAAGAACAGAGTACTGGGCCTTTGAGGGAATATCCTCACCTGGCCCCCTTCTCTGTTCCTTCTTTTGGGAAAAAAAAAAAAAAAAAAAAGAGAGGGGAGGATTTCCAGCCCCCCTTTTATATTTTATTTTTTTTTTATTATACTTTGTCGCTGTCTCCCGCGTTTGCGAGGTAGCGCAAGGAAACAGACAAAAGAAATGGCCCAACCCCCCCCCATACACATGTATATACATACGTCCACACACGCAAATATACATACCTACACAGCTTTCCATGGTTTACCCCAGACGCTTCACATGCCTTGCTTCAATCCACTGACAGCACGTCAACCCCGGTATACCACATCGCTCCAATTCACTCTATTCCTTGCCCTCCTTTCACCCTCCTGCATGTTCAGGCCCCGATCACACAAAATCTTTTTCACTCCATCTTTCCACCTCCAATTTGGTCTCCCTCTTCTCCTTGTTCCCTCCACCTCCGACACATATATCCTCTTGGTCAATCTCTCCTCACTCATCCTCTCCATGTGCCCAAACCACTTCAAAACACCCTCTTCTGCTCTCTCAACCACGCTCTTTTTATTTCCACACATCTCTCTTACCCTTACGTTACTCACTCGATCAAACCACCTCACACCACACATTGTCCTCAAACATCTCATTTCCAGCACATCCATCCTCCTGCGCACAACTCTATCCATAGCCCACGCCTCGCAACCATACAACATTGTTGGAACCACTATTCCTTCAAACATACCCATTTTTGCTTTCCGAGATAATGTTCTCGACTTCCACACATTCTTCAAGGCCCCCAGGATTTTCGCCCCCTCCCCCACCCTATGATCCACTTCCGCTTCCATGGTTCCATCCGCTGCCAGATCCACTCCCAGATATCTAAAACACTTCACTTCCTCCAGTTTTTCTCCATTCAAACTCACCTCCCAATTGACTTGACCCTCAACCCTACTGTACCTAATAACCTTGCTCTTATTCACATTTACTCTTAACTTTCTTCTTCCACACACTTTTCCAAACTCAGTCACCAGCTTCTGCAGTTTCTCACATGAATCAGCCACCAGCGCTGTATCATCAGCGAACAACAACTGACTCACTTTCCAAGCTCTCTCATCCCCAACAGACTTCATACTTGCCCCTCTTTCCAAAACTCTTGCATTTACCTCCCTAACAACCCCATCCATAAACAAATTAAACAACCATGGAGACATCACACACCCCTGCCGCAAACCTACATTCACTGAGAACCAATCACTTTCCTCTCTTCCTACACGTACACATGCCTTACATCCTCGATAAAAACTTTTCACTGCTTCTAACAACTTGCCTCCCACACCATATATTCTTAATACCTTCCACAGAGCATCTCTATCAACTCTATCATATGCCTTCTCCAGATCCATAAATGCTACATACAAATCCATTTGCTTTTCTAAGTATTTCTCACATACATTCTTCAAAGCAAACACCTGATCCACACATCCTCTACCACTTCTGAAACCACACTGCTCTTCCCCAATCTGATGCTCTGTACATGCCTTCACCCTCTCAATCAGTACCCTCCCATATAATTTACCAGGAAAACTCAACAAACTTATACCTCTGTAATTTGAGCACTCACTCTTATCCCCTTTGCCTTTGTACAATGGCACTATGCACGCATTCCACCAATCCTCAGGCACCTCACCATGAGTCATACATACATTAAATAACCTTACCAACCAGTCAACAATACAGTCACCCCCTTTTTTAATAAATTCCACTGCAATACCATTCCACTGCAATATATATATCAGGCTGTTGGTGTTTCCAGACTTTGCATAGAAGTGGTTACTTCATGATTGAGAAGTGACCTTTGGTGAGGCTTTATCATTATCATTGGGTATAGAGGAGTCCAATCCAGTTGAGGACCCTCTTATTTCAAATGAGTCCATCATTTCTATGCTTCTATGTGAGATGCAGCCTCATGAAAGGTACCCTAGGGTTTTATGGTTAAAAACTTCAGCAATTCAAAAGTTATTTGAAACCATAACATGCTACATACCTCAGAGGTTGCATTTCTAATGGTCATAGTACCACAAGCTAGAAATGGTTTTGGAAATCCACACTTTATGAAATAAAGCTTGATGCATTTTTTCAGTCTAGAGTGGAAAAAATTAGTAATGAATTTGTGTCCAAATTATTTATCATTTTCTTATCAGACCTTCCTTGGCAATTACCTGTATGCATCCAGTTGCTTGTGTGTTTGGAATTGGCAAATTGTTTTGTCTTTAATTTTAATTTTCAGACAAGTATTAATTCTGCTTGGCAACTTGAGGTGAAGGGTAAGCAGGAACGTGTTCCAACCAAGAATATAGATTATCTGATAAGGGACTTCCCCATACAATCAGGGGTGTCTGAATGTTAATACTGTTCTGGTAGATAATTTCTTTTTTTATTACAATAATTTTTATGTATTATCATGACGTCCTTTTTTTCCTGCATGTGATTATGACAGTCTTCAGAGCTATACTAGAGTTATGTTAAGGCAGTCATTATCAAATGAAGGTTGGCAAATTTACAGCATAATGTAGCTTTTTCATAAATAAATTTTGTATACTTTGTAAGAGATTTGCAGTTATGACTTTCAAGGGTTTTACTGTACAAATGTATGTATGTATATGCACGTACCATGCAATGTTGAAATTTTGTCTGGAAAACAGACAATATACACTGATCTGAAAGGACATGGAATTTCGTGAACCTGTAAAACACAATACTCACTTACTCAAACTGCAAATGGTAATTGCAGCCACTTCATTAACATCTTGTATTTTGCTAGTTTTTGAAAGAACATAAAAGGGATTTCTTGGTATGTTGGTGATGGTCATGGTACATTGTACCTGATATTTTCATGTCTTGGTTTGACATGAACTGAAGCAGTCTTCATTAACCTATTTTCAGTACTTTCATTCATTCATTTTCATTTTGAAAATGAAATGTCAAAGGTATTTTTGACAGAGAACAAAACCAGGCTATCCAGGTGTCTTCCTTTTCTGAGCCTGACAGTCAGGCTTAAGGTACAAAAATTCTCATGTCTTTCTTAAATATTACCTTTGACCACACAGTCTAAATGGTAAAACCCACTGAATTTACTGTGAATACCAGATGTATGCAGAGTCCTGGTTACTAGCTCATTAGTTTTTTTTCTTTCCAAAATTCATTTACCACATGGCAGCATCCATTGATTCAAGTTTCTTTACTAGTATGGGGCAGATTTGTCTTTCTTTTCAAGAAATCAGATCAGTCTCTTGTTCACAGATGATAGGTTAAACTTCAGGAGGTCAGTCCATATCCGTTGTACCCATACCACTTGAAATTGGTTTGTCTCCTATATACTTTCCACAGCTTATGGCAGGTACCTATATCTAGACAACCCCAAAGTGGAGAATAACAGTTGGATTAGCTGTGAGCTAACACTGACGTATGTAAAGCAATAGCCTCCTGAGGAACAAAACAGAAAGCTTTGTGCTTTGCCATCAAGTCAACTTCACATTTTGCATTGATTTTAATTTCATATTGGTAATCATATGACATCCATCCTCATCTACCTAATATAACCAGTTTACAAACTAATGAAAGAAAACAGGTAAGCAGCAATTCAGTTATGAGACTACAGGCAGTTTAACTTACAATGATCTGAGAGTAGCAATTACCAGAGGTATCTTAGAAGCCTAGAATTTCTCAGACTGAGATGCATCAGTTTTACAAGGCATTGTTAATTAGGTGAATCAATAAATCTCAGTTCTTGCTAGACTGACACAGGACTGAGGGTGGGCTCCTTCACTGGATGGAAGACTACATTATTAGATGGGAGCAAAGACTACAGGTAAGAGGTGCATCCTCAAGTGGGCTGGGATTACCATTGGCATGCTTTAGGGCTCGGTTTTGGGCTCACTGCTATTCTCTTTATATATAAATGACTTGCCTGATGGACTAGAACTGTTTCTAAACATGTTTAAAGACAATTTCAAGGCCATGAGAGAAATAAAGAATGATGATGATTGCATCTTTCAATAATGGGACATGGACAGATTTCAAAATTAGTGAGATAAATGAATGACGAGACTCAGTCCTAGTAAGTGCACATAATGAGGGTGGGACAAAGCAAAAGAAGGCCATGGTGCAATTATTACCTTGCAGGAAATAAAGGAATCTGCTTGTGAAAGAAAGCTAGGGGATGACATTATTAATCTGTAAATTAGAGTTACACAGAAGTATTGTGAAGGAGACAAACTAGCTTCTAGAGAGTATAAGAATCACATTCAAGTATATGGACATGGACAAGTTTGGTAACTTATTTGCTACACAGACCTAAACTGGATTTAAGTATATGGACAAGGACATATTTGGTAACGTAGTCACTACATATATTAGACCTAAACTGGATTATGGCTTGCAAGTCGGGACACTGCACTTAAAACAGCATATGTATCCGACTGAGAGGGTACAGAGAAGAGTAATAAAGATGGTATCTGAATGAAGAGAATTAGGCTACAACAAGAGGTTGAGTGCAACAAACATGTCTATCATGGAGGAGAGGAGAGAGAGGGGTTAACAGCTTGTAAGTTTCTAAATCATTCGGACGGAACTGAAAAGCAAGCAGTTCTTCAAGAGAAATAGTGAACATTTCTTCAAGTCATGCCACATCAAGAGTAATCAGAGACTATGACAAATAATAGGGCAAAAAGCTAGTTAAAAAGGATATCAAGTACTGGTTTAGTATTAGGGTGTTGGATAGTTGGAATAAAGTAACCAATGAGACAATTAATGGCAATTTACAAAGGTTTAAAAGGTTACTTGATGGCAAAGAAAGTTTACGAGATGGGGCATCTCGAGTGTAAAAGGCTCTCCTTATACTGACTGCACTAATAGGAAATACATAGAAAATGAGAAGCAGCGAGGTTTGCTGGACACAATTCTTGTTTTTACTTTTGTTGGTTTAAAGCTTGGGAGATGGGCCAATTATAGTTATCCAAATTGTGAATTTATGTCGGTGGAGACTATATTTCACAAGGTATGATGGTTGCAGTTTTCTTTCTTGGTCAGCATCAAGTGCAAAAAATTTAATTGTATAACTTCAGTAGAATATATACATTGTTTGGTGGTAACCGCATATTTCTTGAGTTCAGACTGAGAGATCAAGCCTGCGAGTTATGTCTTTGTCCAATACACATTCTTTGTTACAACACATGCACATGCTTATGACATAATACAACACATGCTATTTCACTGGCATTATAGAAAGAGGCATTATCAGTGTGCATTAAGGACATGATACAAAGCACTTATAGAAAAATACAGTGTTGTGCTGAATAATTATGTTGGTTAGCTTACAGAACATGTTATTCTGTGAAAAAAATCTTGTAGATGAACTTAATTCTGCACAAGTTATAAGGAACTCTTAAGATAATTCATAAGGACTTTGTTTTTTGAATATGGATTTGGATATAATGTGGAGTTTGTTTGTGATTTTACTCCACCTAAGTCATCTTTAGGTTCTAGCATGAATATAAAGGACGAACACAAGGTGCTGGCATAAATCAGTCTAGCGTTTCTTCAGCGTTTCTCATTTTAGCGCTCTTTTATTTCCATAGAGTGTGGATATATGTTGTTTTTGGTTGATAAAAGAGAAAAGATAATCATAAATTCAAAGGATTTGTTTACTAATTACGGAGTCCTTGGAAATTTTTATTGATTATTTTTTTTTACTGATAATCAAAGTCACGGAAATTTGTTGTAGGAAGCTTTTGCTTAACCTCCACAGTCACTGGTTTTGGACATAATGATTTTGGCTGTGCAACTATTTAGAATATTTGGAAATTTGGATGGTTACATTACATGTTCTTGTTTTTCTTTTGCTTTTCTGATGATCCAGCCTATAAACATACTTTTTAGGTTTTCCCAAGTTTGCAGCTTAGATTTTCCCTGCAGTTAAACAAGAAAAGAAGTTTAATGTCTTATGGAGCATACTTCCCTTTATTCTCTTTGTGATTGTATGGTTAGTCATAGATCATCACAATAAGTGACTGGCACTTGCTTTATCCTAAAGATAACATGACATTGCTTCTGTGTTTTGTTCTCTGATATACCATTTAATTCTTCATTTCTTATGTATTTGAATTACCCCAATACAATTTCAGAACTAGGGTTAAATGTTTGTTTACAAAATGTGGCATTGATTATTGTTGCTTCCTCAGGTACCATAGTGTCATTTACAAGTGGACATCAATACAATTTCATGACAGCAGGTATCTTTTTCATGTAAAATTTATTCAATTTGAGTTCAAGGAAGCAGACAGGATTGTGGATTTTATGATAGCCAAAGATGCATTAGTTATCACTTCCATGCTACATAGGTGATTGTTCTGGTTTTACTTTTCCACCAATAAATGTGAGCTTTTCCCCATAAGTATAATAGAGATGTCCTGGACAGTACATGACTCACTCTTAAGGATTTTTTGTGGGGAAAGAGAATCACCTTAGTTTTTTCAGGTTTTAATTTGTATTCCAATTAAACTGTGCATGAGTTTGCTGCTGTAAGTGAATTAGTATTTGGACCACATGTGTAAGGAGTAGCCAAATGGGAATGTTTTGCATGAATTGTTTGATGTCCATTTTGTAAACCATGATTGTTATTGGATTAATAGGATTTTTTATTTATATAAAATAGCAGTCTGCATTTCTTAAGATTATGAATTACAGTCAGTAGACAGCATTTTCTTTTAAGGAGGGACAGGGAGGGAAATTGCCCCCTTTTGAGTTTTTATGCTCTTTGGGTCGTCTTCAAAAATGTAAAGTTATGTATGTGGTTGCTCATGTGCATATAAGGAGGCAATTTTACATGACATCTCTTAAACTCCTTTTCTATCATACAATTGTGTTTTTATCTTTTAATGCTTTCTACATTAATTGCTACCTAACCTAACTTACTCCATTCATTAACTACTCAGTTGCTTTAGAAGTATTTTTCTTATCTGTTGGAAATGAAATGCTTAAGGACAATATGTTGTGTGAGGTGGTTTGATTCGAGTAAGTAATGAAAGGGGAAGAGAGATATGTTGTAATAAAAAGAGTGTGGTTGAGAGAGTACAAAAGGGTGTGTTGAAATGGTTTGAACACATGGAGAAAATGAGTGAGGAAAGATTGACAAAGAGGATGTATGTGTCAGAGGTGGAGGGAAGAAGGAGAAGCGGGATCAACTTGGAGGTGGAAGGATGGAGTGAAAAAGATTTTGAGTGATCAGGGCCTGAACATACAGGAGGGTGAAAGCTGTGCAAGGAATAGAGTGAATTAGAACAATGTGGTATACCGGGGTCGACATGCTGTCAATGGATTGAACCAGGGTATGTGAAGCGTCTGGGGTAAACCATGGTAAACCATGAATGTGAACGAATGTGGCCTTTGTTGTCTTTTCCTAGCGCTACCTCGTGCACATGCGGGGGGGAGGGGGTTGTTATTTCATGTGTGGCGGGGTGGCGATGGGAATGAATAAGGGCAGACAGTATGAATTATGTACATGTGTATATATGTATATGTCTGTGTGTGTATATATATGTATACATTGAGATGTATAGGTATGTATATTTGTGTGTGTGGACGTGTATGTATATACATGTGTATGTGGGTGGGTTGGGCCATTCTTTTGTCTGTTTCCTTGCGCTACCTCGCTAATGCAGGAGACAGCGACAAAGCAAAATAATAAATATATATATATATATATATATATATATATATATATATCCCTGGGGATAGGGGAGAAAGAATACTTCCCATGTATTCCCTGCGTGTCGTAGAAGGCGACTAAAAGGGGAGGGAGCGGGTGGCTGGAAATCCTCCCCTCTCGTTTTTTTTTTTTAATTTTCCAAAAAAAGGAAAGAGAAGGGGGCCAGGTGGGATTTTCCCAAAAGGCCCGTCCTCTTTTCAACGCACCTCGCAAACGCGGGAAATGGCGAATCGTATGAAAAAAAAAAAAAAAAAATTTAATATATTTTTTTTGAGTTCAAGGGCGGGGCCCTACCTGTGCGTGGTGGAAAAAAAAAAAAAAAAAAAAAAAAAAAAAAAAAAAAAAAAAAAAAAAAAAAAAAAAAAAAAAAAAAAAAAAAAAAAAAAAAAAAAAAAAAAAAAAAAAAAAAAAAAAAAAAAAAAAAAAAAAAAAAAAAAAAAAAAAAAAAAAAAAAAAAAAAAAAAAAAAAAAAAAAAAAAAAAAAAAAAAAAAAAAAAAAAAAAAAAAAAAAAAAAAAAAAAAAAAAAAAAAAAAAAAAAAAAAAAAAAAAAAAAAAAAAAAAAAAAAAAAAAAAAAAAAAAAAAAAAAAAAAAAAAAAAAAAAAAAAAAAAAAAAAAAAAAAAAAAAAAAAAAAAAAAAAAAAAAAAAAAAAAAAAAAAAAAAAAAAAAAAAAAAAAAAAAAAAAAAAAAAAAAAAAAAAAAAAAAAAAAAAAAAAAAAAAAAAAAAAAAAAAAAAAAAAAAAAAAAAAAAAAAAAAAAAAAAAAAAAAAAAAAAAAAAAAAAAAAAAAAAAAAAAAAAAAAAAAAAAAAAAAAAAAAAAAAAAAAAAACCCCCCCCCCCCCCCCCCCCCCCCCCCCCCCCCCCCCCCCCCCCCCCCCCCCCCCCCCCCCCCCCCCCCCCCCCCCCCCCCCCCCCCCCCCCCCCCCCCCCCCCCCCCCCCCCCCCCCCCCCCCCCCCCCCCCCCCCCCCCCCCCCCCCCCCCCCCCCCCCCCCCCCCCCCCCCCCCCCCCCCCCCCCCCCCCCCCCCCCCCCCCCCCCCCCCCCCCCCCCCCCCCCCCCCCCCCCCCCCCCCCCCCCCCCCCCCCCCCCCCCCCCCCCCCCCCCCCCCCCCCCCCCCCCCCCCCCCCCCCCCCCCCCCCCCCCCCCCCCCCCCCCCCCCCCCCCCCCCCCCCCCCCCCCCCCCCCCCCCCCCCCCCCCCCCCCCCAAAAATCTTTTTATAAATTTTAAAATTTTTTTGGTCCAAAAACCCCTTTTAAAACCAACCGGGGGGAAAATTTTTGGGGAAAAAATTGGGCAAAGGCACTATGCACGCATTCCGCCAATCCTCAGGCACCTCACCATGAGTCATACATACATTAAATAACCTTACCAACCAGTCAACAATACAGTCACCCCCTTTTTTAATAAATTCCACTGCAATACCATCCAAACCTGCTGCCTTGCCGGCTTTCATCTTCCGCAAAGCTTTTACTACCTCTTCTCTGTTTACCAAATCATTTTCCCTAACCCTCTCACTTTGCACACCACCTCGACCCAAACACCCTATATCTGCCACTCTGTCATCAGACACATTCAACAAACCTTCAAAATACTCACTCCATCTCCTTCTCACATCACACTACTTGTTATCACCTCCCCATTTACGCCCTTCACTGAAGTTCCCATTTGCTCCCTTGTCTTACGCACCCTATTTACCTCCTTCCAGAACATCTTTTTATTCTCCCTAAAATTTACTGATAGTCTCTCACCCCAACTCTCATTTGCCCTGTGGATCAGGTGTTTGCTTTGAAGAATGTATGTGAGAAATACTTAGAAAAGCAAATGGATTTGTATGTAGCATTTATGGATCTGGAGAAGGCATATGATAGAGTTGATAGAGATGCTCTGTGGAAGGTATTAAGAATATATGGTGTGGGAGGCAAGTTGTTAGAAGCAGTGAAAAGTTTTTATCGAGGATGTAAGGCATGTGTACGTGTAGGAAGAGAGGAAAGTGATTGGTTCTCAGTGAATGTAGGTTTGCGGCAGGGGTGTGTGATGTCTCCATGGTTGTTTAATTTGTTTATGGATGGGGTTGTTAGGGAGGTAAATGCAAGAGTCTTGGAAAGAGGGGCAAGTATGAAGTCTGTTGGGGATGAGAGAGCTTGGGAAGTGAGTCAGTTGTTGTTCGCTGATGATACAGCGCTGGTGGCGGATTCATGTGAGAAACTGCAGAAGCTGGTGACGGAGTTTGGTAAAGTGTGTGGAAGAAGAAAGTTAAGAGTAAATGTGAATAAGAGCAAGGTTATTAGGTACAGTAGGGTGGAGGGTCAAGTCAATTGGGAGGTGAGTTTGAATGGAGAAAAACTGGAGGAAGTGAAGTGTTTTAGATATCTGGGAGTGGATCTGTCAGCGGATGGAACCATGGAAGCGGAAGTGGATCATAGGGTGGGGGAGGGGGCGGAAATTTTGGGAGCCTTGAAAAATGTGTGGAAGTCGAGAACATTATCCCGGAAAGCAAAAATGGGTATGTTTGAAGGAATAGTAGTTCCAACAATGTTGTATGGTTGCGAGGCGTGGGCTATGGATAGAGTTGTGCGCAGGAGGATGGATGTGCTGGAAATGAGATGTTTGAGGACAATGTGTGGTGTGAGGTGGTTTGATCGAGTAAGTAACGTAAGGGTAAGAGAGATGTGTGGAAATAAAAAGAGCGTGGTTGAGAGAGCAGAAGAGGGTGTTTTGAAATGGTTTGGGCACATGGAGAGAATGAGTGAGGAAAGATTGACCAAGAGGATATATGTGTCGGAGGTGGAGGGAACGAGGAGAAGAGGGAGACCAAATTGGAGGTGGAAAGATGGAGTGAAAAAGATTTTGAGTGATCGGGCCTGAACATGCAGGAGGGTGAAAGGAGGGCAAGGAATAGAGGGAATTGGAGCGATGTGGTATACAGGGGTTGATGTGCTGTCAGTGGATTGAATCAAGGCATGTGAAGCGTCCGGGGTAAACCAAGGAAAGCTGTGTAGGTATGTATATTTGCGTGTGTGGACGTGTGTATGTACATGTGTATGGGGGGGTTGGGCCATTTCTTTCGTCTGTTTCCTTGCGCTACCTCGCAAACGCGGGAGACAGCGACAAAGTATAAAAAAAAAAAAGAAAAAAAAAATATATATATATATTATATATATATATATATATATGTGTGTGTGTGTGTGTGTGTGGTTGAGAGAGCAGAAGAGGGTGTTTTGAAATGGTTTGGGCACATGGAGAGAATGAGTGAGGAAAGATTGACCAAGAGGATATATGTGTCAGAGGTGGAGGGAATGAGAAGTGGGAGACCTAATTGGAGGTGGAAGGATGGAGTGAAAAAGATTTTGAGTGATCGGGCCTGAACATGCAGGAAGGTGAAAGGCGTGTAAGGAATAGAGTGAATTAGAACAATGTGGTATACCGGGGTCGACATGCTGTCAATGGATTGAACCAGGGCATTTGAAGCGTCTGGGGTAAACCATGGTAAACCATGAATGTGAACGAATGTGGCCTTTGTTGTCTTTTCCTAGCGCTACCTCGTGCACATGCGGGGGGGAGGGGGTTGTTATTTCATGTGTGGCGGGGTGGCGATGGGAATGAATAAGGGCAGACAGTATGAATTATGTACATGTGTATATATGTATATGTCTGTGTGTGTATATATATGTATACATTGAGATGTATAGGTATGTATATTTGTGTGTGTGGACGTGTATGTATATACATGTGTATGTGGGTGGGTTGGGCCATTCTTTTGTCTGTTTCCTTGCGCTACCTCGCTAATGCAGGAGACAGCGACAAAGCAAAATAATAAATATATATATATATATATATATATATATATATATATATATATATCCCTGGGGATAGGGGAGAAAGAATACTTCCCATGTATTCCCTGCGTGTCGTAGAAGGCGACTAAAAGGGGAGGGAGCGGGTGGCTGGAAATCCTCCCCTCTCGTTTTTTTTTTTTTAATTTTCCAAAAGAAGGAACAGAGAAGGGGGCCAGGTGAGGATTTTCCCTCTAAGGCCCTGTCCTCTGTTCTTAACGCTACCTCGCAAACGCGGGAAATGGCGAATCGTATGAAAAAAAAAAATAACGCGGGAGACAGCGACAAAGTATAATAAAAAATAAAAAAAAATAATATATATTGAGCTTCAAGGCTGTGCTACACTCAGTAGCAGTAACAGGATGGACCTCTTTGAAGCAAAAAGTTCTTTGACAAGACTGTAATCTCTTTTGTCGACCACAGATGATACTGTACTCCTTGGCCAAAGGTGACTTTCCATTCACAGTGTAACTTCAAGATTTTCTCCCTGTGAAATGATAGTCATAGCCTGGCTTTACTTTACTGTGGACCATCTTCACTTTAAATTTTCTCAGTCTGAATTTCATAAATCTTGTAACGTGATCATTAAGAGTAACTGTTTGAAGATTTTTGGAAAGTCCATGAGGCCATTAATCCAAGTCCCCTACCCCATTGTTATCACTTTTTTTGTGTTATTCAGACGTTTTGACTTTCTTATGGATGCAGTTTACAACAAATCGAATACGCAGATTTTTTCCTCTGTGACATATAAAAATAATGTACTGCTGTCAAAAACAGTCTATACATCTGGATCAGTTTGTCAACCTAATCCCCCAACCAGGAGATTGTACCAGTGTTCTCTTAATGTGCTGCCTTCATATAGTGGCTGTCTTAAACTTCACAAATAAGCAATGACTCGCTCAGCTGATTGCCAGTGGATGTCTCATCCTTTTTGTTATGTGTATAAATGCTTGGGATTAGGATTAATATCCTTACAGTATCACACTGAGAGTAAGAGTTCTGTTGAACCATTCGTTTTCTTAGGACTTTATCTTTTCTCTCGTTACACAAGACCTAACAAATGATGCACTTCGTTTTTCCTTTATGTGGTTAGCTTAGGGTTTGAAGTATAAATTTTTAATAGTTTCAAGGATTTTTGAGTTCTTTAGACTTGTTCAAGATGCCTCATCATATTAATTTTTTCTGAATTATTTGGAATGTTTAAATGTACTTAAGTTTGAAGATTACAGTCTTCATTTTAAGTACAGTACTATATTATTTATTTTTTATTATACATAATCACTTTTTCCCATGCCAGGGAAGTAGCGCCAGGAAACAGATGAAGAATGGCCATCCACACACACTCACACACACACACATATATATTTCTTTCTTTTTCTTTGAAACTATTCGCCATTTCCCGTGTTAGCGAGGTAGTGTTAAGAACAGAGGACTGGGCCTTTTTTGGAATATCCTCACCTGGCCCCACTCTGTTCCTTCTTTTGGAAAATTAAAAAAAAACGAGAGGGGGAGGATTTCCAGCCCCCCCCGCTCCCTCCCCTTTTAGTCGCCTTCTACGATACGCAGGGAATACGTGGGAAGTATTCTTAATCCCCTATCCCCAGGGATACACACACACATATTTTTTTTTTTCTTCCAAAAGAAGGAACAGAGAAGAGGGCCAGGTGAGGATATTCCCTCAAAGACCCAGTCCTCTGTTCTTAACGCTACCTCGCTATCGCGGGAAATGGCGAATAGTATGAAAGAAAAAAGAAAATATATATATATATATATATATATATATATATATATATATATATATATATATATATATATATATATATATATATATATATATCCTCTACCACTTCTGAAACCACACTGCTCTTCCCCAATCTGATGCTCTGTACATGCCTTCACCCTCTCAATCAATACCCTCCCATATAATTTACCAGGAATACTCAACAAACTTATACCTCTGTAATTTGAGCACTCACTCTTATCCCCTTTGCCTTTGTACAATGGCACTATGCACGCATTCCGCCAATCCTCAGGCACCTCACCATGAGTCATACATACATTAAATAACCTTACCAACCAGTCAACAATACAGTCACCCCCTTTTTTAATAAATTCCACTGCAATACCATCCAAACCTGCTGCCTTGCCGGCTTTCATCTTCCGCAAAGCTTTTACTACCTCTTCTCTGTTTACCAAATCATTTTCCCTAACCCTCTCACTTTGCACACCACCTCGACCCAAACACCCTATATCTGCCACTCTGTCATCAGACACATTCAACAAACCTTCAAAATACTCACTCCATCTCCTTCTCACATCACCACTACTTGTTATCACCTCCCCATTTACGCCCTTCACTGAAGTTCCCATTTGCTCCCTTGTCTTACGCACCCTATTTACCTCCTTCCAGAACATCTTTTTATTCTCCCTAAAATTTACTGATAGTCTCTCACCCCAACTCTCATTTGCCCTGTGGATCAGGTGTTTGCTTTGAAGAATGTATGTGAGAAATACTTAGAAAAGCAAATGGATTTGTATGTAGCATTTATGGATCTGGAGAAGGCATATGATAGAGTTGATAGAGATGCTCTGTGGAAGGTATTAAGAATATATGGTGTGGGAGGCAAGTTGTTAGAAGCAGTGAAAAGTTTTTATCGAGGATGTAAGGCATGTGTACGTGTAGGAAGAGAGGAAAGTGATTGGTTCTCAGTGAATGTAGGTTTGCGGCAGGGGTGTGTGATGTCTCCATGGTTGTTTAATTTGTTTATGGATGGGGTTGTTAGGGAGGTAAATGCAAGAGTCTTGGAAAGAGGGGCAAGTATGAAGTCTGTTGGGGATGAGAGAGCTTGGGAAGTGAGTCAGTTGTTGTTCGCTGATGATACAGCGCTGGTGGCGGATTCATGTGAGAAACTGCAGAAGCTGGTGACGGAGTTTGGTAAAGTGTGTGGAAGAAGAAAGTTAAGAGTAAATGTGAATAAGAGCAAGGTTATTAGGTACAGTAGGGTGGAGGGTCAAGTCAATTGGGAGGTGAGTTTGAATGGAGAAAAACTGGAGGAAGTGAAGTGTTTTAGATATCTGGGAGTGGATCTGTCAGCGGATGGAACCATGGAAGCGGAAGTGGATCATAGGGTGGGGGAGGGGGCGGAAATTTTGGGAGCCTTGAAAAATGTGTGGAAGTCGAGAACATTATCCCGGAAAGCAAAAATGGGTATGTTTGAAGGAATAGTAGTTCCAACAATGTTGTATGGTTGCGAGGCGTGGGCTATGGATAGAGTTGTGCGCAGGAGGATGGATGTGCTGGAAATGAGATGTTTGAGGACAATGTGTGGTGTGAGGTGGTTTGATCGAGTAAGTAACGTAAGGGTAAGAGAGATGTGTGGAAATAAAAAGAGCGTGGTTGAGAGAGCAGAAGAGGGTGTTTTGAAATGGTTTGGGCACATGGAGAGAATGAGTGAGGAAAGATTGACCAAGAGGATATATGTGTCGGAGGTGGAGGGAACGAGGAGAAGAGGGAGACCAAATTGGAGGTGGAAAGATGGAGTGAAAAGGATTTTGTGTGATCGGGGCCTGAACATGCAGGAGGGTGAAAGGAGGGCAAGGAATAGAGGGAATTGGAGCGATGTGGTATACAGGGGTTGATGTGCTGTCAGTGGATTGAATCAAGGCATGTGAAGCGTCCGGGGTAAACCAAGGAAAGCTGTGTAGGTATGTATATTTGCGTGTGTGGACGTGTGTATGTACATGTGTATGGGGGGGGTTGGGCCATTTCTTTCGTCTGTTTCCTTGCGCTACCTCGCAAACGCGGGAGACAGCGACAAAGTATAAAAAAAAAAAAGAAAAAAAAAATATATATATATATATATATATATATATGTGTGTGTGTGTGTGTGTGTGGTTGAGAGAGCAGAAGAGGATGTATTGAAATGGTCTGGTCACATGGAGAGGATGAGTGAGGGAAGATTGACAAAAAGAATATATGTGTCAGAGGTGGAGGGAATGAGAAGTGGGAGACCTAATTGGAGGTGGAAGGATGGAGTGAAAAAGATTTTGAGTGATCGGGCCTGAACATGCAGGAAGGTGAAAGGCGTGTAAGGAATAGAGTGAATTGGAACGATGTGGTATACCAGGGTCGACGTGCTGTCAATGGATTGAACCAGGGCATTTGAAGCGTCTGGGGTAAACCATGGAAAGTTGTGTGGGGCCTGAATGTGGAAAGGGAGCTGTGGTTTTAGTGCATTATACATGACAGCTAGAGACTGGGTGTGAATGAATGTGGCCTTTGTTGTCTTTTCCTAGCATTACCTTGCATGCATGCTGGGGGAGGGGGGTGTCATTTCATGTGTGGCGGGGTGGCAACGGGAATGAATAAAGGCAGCAAGTATGAATTGTGTATATATGTATATGTCTGTATGTATATATATGTTTACGTTGAAATGTATTGGAATGTATATATGCGTGTGTGGATGTGTATGTATGTACATGTGTATGTGGGTGGGTCGGGCCATTCTTTCATGTGTTTCCTTGCGCTACCTTGCTAACACGGGAGACAGCGACAAAGTACAATGAATAAAAATAAATACATAAATGCCCATATACACACATATACATACATATACATATCAACATATACATATACACACATGTACATATTCATACTTGCTTGCCTTCATCCATTCCTGTCACTACACCCCACAGGAAACAGCATCGCTACCCCCTGCTTCAGTCTTTGGCTTTTGATGACATTTCCTTTATGAAAGAACTGAGCGTTAATGAGGGATAAGTTGGAGTTTTTTTCACATAGAATATAATAATAATAAAGAAATTACACCTTTAGTTACAGTGCACTGATAAGTCCCAGACTGTGGACCTATAAAGAGCAAACATTATACTCTTTTATGTGAGTGGACATCAAAGGCTCCTGTTTCAGACATAATACTCATGAGGGCAAAGCTTTCACATGTTTTCACTGTTGACTCATATTACGTAAATCACTGATACTTGCTATATGATCCTATGGCATTTTATTCCTTTAGCATAATTATACAATCCAATGTAGTGTACTTTTACTCAAGCTTCTCAGATTTATTGCTACAAACATATAATGTAAGGTATTAGTCTACAGTTTTTTAGCTACCTCCTTCAAGTTATACTTTCCAAAGTTTTTGGCTCCTGTTTTATTTGCCAACATTTTGAGTTTCTTTTCTGTTATATGTGCAAAAGTTTCTTAATTATATTTTAATTACTTTCCTGATAACTTAGGCAAAGGGTGAGTTAGTGGCCACCTCTTCTGTGCATTAACCAACTTGGTCTACTACTAGATAAGGTCACTGTACCTTTACCTCAACTGTCAAACTCAGAAAATGAACTCTTTAGTTTGAATTTTCTTAGTTAAGCCAGGAGTAAACTGATGTACACTTCTGAGTCCCCACACTTTCTTTTTTTCTCTCTTGGAAAAGTTAAACTGACATGCTAAGGTGAAGTAGCCTTATATGTAAATGCAGCCAACATGTAAGTGGTTTTGAAAAAAGAATGTATTTTGTTTCTAAGAAGCCAATAACCAGAAACTAGTCACGGGTGTCTATACATTCACTAATTGGGCTTATTGTTTAACTGTATAGTCTATCATGATGTCTGAGAAAGACATGAGAG
This sequence comes from Panulirus ornatus, assembly GCF_036320965.1. NCBI lineage: Eukaryota > Metazoa > Arthropoda > Malacostraca > Decapoda > Palinuridae > Panulirus > Panulirus ornatus. The sequence goes on along the minus strand of NC_092251.1, from coordinate 6,546,786 downwards.
CTGTTGTACCTTAAGCTTACATCTAACAGGGCTTGGGAAAGTCTCATACTCGACAGATTTTTTTATATGTAAAACCAGTAAAGCAAAAGTTAAAAATATTAGGGCTGCATTATATATTTTAGATTACCTGAAATAACTATGCATTTACCTCAAATTTTTTACTGCAGTTGATTGTAGACTCAGATGGCACATGATATAGTACTTTAATAAAACAGAAGCTCTTGATCAGTGGAAAAACTCCATCCTGAGGAAGAGCTTAAGCTTGTAAAGTTATGTAATTGTTTGATTTCCTTCCAAGTAAATATTTGTACAATCATTTTCTTTTAAAAGGAGTGTAGAGGAGCATGTTCATACTAAGTTCAGTGATAATCTGCAAAGATGTACTATCAAATTTTATTGGGATTGTTTCAGAGTATGCAGGAGACTTATTTGCATGTAAAAATCAAAAGTCTTCTTTTTATTATTATCACTTTCAGTGCACCTTTTCAAAATTGAGGTTTATATTGGTGAAATTTTTTGGACTAAATTTTGATTTGGTGATAACTAAGACATTTTTGAAATTTTGACTTGATTGCATCTGCGAATGTATATGAAATAGTGTTGAGTTATTTACCACTTAATACACACAGTCCACTACTAGAATGTACTTGGATGAATTCTTCTACCATAGCATGCCTCTCCTAAATATTTTGGTGTATAAAATTTTGTCATATATTTTTGTAAGGAAAATTAAACTAGAATATTTGATGGTACAGGTACATCACCGATTTTTCGGCATCTGAAGCTTCGGCACCTCCTTTGGTTCGGACAAAATTACGTGAGGGAACTTGAAATTACCGCGGCCACTAGATTAGTTTACTGGGCAGCCACAGATGGCATTGTGTGTAGGGTGCACTTATTTACGTTCTTTACACTGCACTTGTTGGTGGTGATACTGCAGTTCTGCGAGATTCTTAGCTTATTTTGCTTAAATTTAACCCTAGCTATGGTTTCTAAGACATATGAGAGTGTCAGTCGTGGTGTCAAACGTAAACCAGTCCATGTCGATCCAAGATAAAGTAGAACTGTTGAAAAATATGGACCATGGTGTTTCGGTGCATAAGCTGTGTGACTTTTACAGTATTGGTTCATCAACTGTTTATGATATAAAGAAACAAGGGGAGAAAATATTGAAATTCTATGCAGACAGTGATTCCAAGAAGCAAATGACGATTAGAAAAACTATGAAAGATGGTAAGAGTACTGAGTATGATCAACTGATGATGGAATGGTTTCGACAGTGTTGGAGTTATGGAGTGGACTTATCAGGTAGAATGATAATGGATCAGGCTTAGTTGTTCCCTAAAGAACTTAAATTACAACATGTGCGTGACTATAGTGAAGGATGGCTTCAAAGATTCCAGAAGCATCATGGAATTTCCATGAATAAAGTGTGCGGAGAAAAGCGGTCTGCAAACCACGGAGCTCCCGAGTATGTGGATGAGTTTGTGAAACTCGTAACTGCCGAGCACCTCAGTCCTGAGCAGTTGTATACTGCAGACGAAACTGCATTATTCTGGCGATGCACACCTAGGAAAACACTAACAACAGAAGACAAAGAAGACCCAACAGAATTCAAACAATTTAAGGACTGACTTACCATCTTAGGGTGCTCAAACACTTAATATTTGTTAAATTTAAATTTCTAGCAGTCCACGGTATACTTTAAACACATGGGAGATGTATAATTAGTCGGTTAGAGGTGTGTTGATGAATTATTATTACATGACTACGGTTGGACCAGCAAAATGGTTAATCCAGTAAGGCGTTGGAACCAAGAGTGCCGGAAAATCGATGGCGTACCTGTACTGAAAATCAGCTGTAGGTGGCAGCCAGAAATAGGTGACAATGCACCCACTGTCCAAGGAAGTATTGCAGCCTGGGTGTCAAAAAGGCTGGTGATGTCGATGCAGGGAGGCAGCACTGTGTTGGTCATGTAACCCCCACTCCCCTCCATCCACCTTCCTAGATTATTTTTGACCTGCCTCACTTACATGTGTGTTACAGGCATACAATCCATAATTCCACACCCTCTTCACTAAAAAGAGAAATTTGATTCATACACTTTTATTCTCCTCAACACTTTTTTTCTTCCCTTCACATAAGAATCATGACTTCATTTTCATCCACATTCTTTGGTGCTAAATTCAAATGGTGCCATCAACTGGGGAAGGCTGGATGGTTCCCAGGAACCTAATCAACTCTTATGGACACAGCTCCCAGACCTAACTTTTTCTCTCTTCATTTCTACAACATTCACAATATCAAACCTAACTTCTCATTAGAATCCTACGTATGTAGCACCATCAGTGTTGTATGGATGCGAGGCATGGCCCCTTTGAGACAAAGTACAGAAGTGGTTGAATGTTATTGGAAATAAAATGTTTGAGGAAAATATGTGGAGTGTAGAGGGTTGATAGGGTAAGAGAGAGGTGTGGATTAAGAGGAGTATGTACGAGTGTTTAAGAGGGTGCACTGAAATGGCTTGGACTTATGGATAGGATGACTAAGAGTATATAAATGTTGGGAGTAGAGGAAAAAAAGAAAAGTGAAAAACCAAGAAAGAGGTGGAAGGATGGAGTGAAAGATGTTCTGACTGTTTAGGGCCTGAATATGTAGAAGGGTGTGAGGCAAGCAAGGGATAGAGTGAACTGGAGCAGTGTGGTATACAGGATGACGCTGTCAATCCGGTGAACTAAGGCACATGAAAAATTAAGGGGAATCCATGGCAGTCTTTTGGGCATGGTTGCAGATAGGGGAGCTCTAGGTTAGTGTGTTGTACATGACAGCTAGAGTGAATGTGAGCAAATGACCATTATTTGCCTGTTCCGGGTGCTACTTAGCTATAACAGCAGACAAGAATGGAATTCTATTTTCATTCTTGATAGCCGTTTCCCATATTAGTGAGGTAGTGCTAGGAAGAAACTAAGAAAGGTTGCATTCGCTTACACCCATTCTCAAGCTGTCATGTAATGCAGTGAAAACAGTTACCTATCCACAACCAGCCCCATAGACCTTTCCGTGGTTTACCCCAAACACTTCTCATGCCCTCATTCAGTCAACTGACCACATCAACCCTCGACTGTGAGGAATAGAGTGAATTGGAATGATGTGGTATACCGGGGTTGATGTTCTGTCAGTGGACTGAACCAGGAGATGTGAAACATCTGAGGTAAACCATGAAAAGGTCTGTGGGGCCTGGATGTGGAGAGGGAACTGTGGTTTTGGTGCATTAAACTTGACAGCTAGTCTCAGTCTCTTGCTGTCATTTGTAATGCCATTTCCCACGTTAGCATTAAGGACAGAGGACTGAGCCTTTGAGGGAATATCCTCACTTGGCCCCCTTCTCTGTTCCTTCTGTTGGAAAATTAAAAAAATGGGAGGGGAGAATTTCCTGCACCCCACTCCCTCTCCTTTTAGTCGCCTTCTATGACATGCAGGAAATACATGGGAAGTATTCTTTCTCCCCTTTCCCCAGGGATAATAATAATAAAAAATGTTTTCTCTTACTTTAACACTTTCCTGCATTAACGAGGTAGTGCCAGAAAACAGACAAAGAAAGACAAATCTATTCACAAACATATATACGTACCTACACTTATATATACGCATATATATACATACATACATACGAAGGTAATGGATGAAGCCAGCAAGTATGAATATGTACATGTGTACATGTTTTTTTTCATACTATTCACTATTTCCCACATTAGCAAGGTAGCATTAAGAACAGAGGACTGAGCCTTTGAGGGAAATCCTCACCTGGCCCCCTTCTCTGTTCCTTCTTTTGGAAAATTAAAAACGAGAGGAGAGGATTTCCAGCCCCTGCTCCCTCCCCTCTTAGTCACCTTCTACGACAACCAGGGAATATGGGAAGTATTCTTTCTCCCCTATCCCCATGTATATGTACGTTGAAAATTTTTTTTTTTTCATACTATTCGCCATTTCCCGCGTTAGCGAGGTAGCGTTAAGAACAGAGGACTGGGCCTTAGAGGGAATATCCTCACCTGGCCCCCTTCTCTGTTCCTTCTTTTGGGAAATTAAAAAAAAAACGAGAGGGGAGGATTTCCAGCCACCCGCTCCCTCCCCTTTTAATTGCCTTCTACCACACACAGGGAATACGTGGGAAGTATTCTTTCTCCCCTATCACCAGGGATATATGTATGTATATATGCGTGTATGGGCATTTACGTATATACATTATATGAGTGGTTGGACCATTCTTTGTCTGTTTCCTTACGCTCCCTCGCTGATGCGGGAAACAGCGGTAAAAAAAATACATATACATTCATATATACACATCCATTCCCAATGTCACTCCACCCTACAGGAAACAGCGCAAAATGCATGAAGGAAAGGAAAAATTATACATTCTCTACTCTTCTCCCACATACATATATGCACTTCCTGCCCCAGTAGCCCTGTCTATCTTTATGGACCTCCTGTAGTCCATATATATTCTGTTCTCTTCCCCCATATACGTACATACACTTCCCTCCCCAGGAGCCCCATCTTCTTGGACCTCTTGTAGTGCTCAAGAAGCTGGCCATGTTCTCAGGTCCATTTGCAACATAATATGCTCTCTTCCATTTGGGTTTAAGTCCCAAGACTTGCATATGTTTAAACTGTCAGGACTGCTATATTTCCAAGCACTATCTAGAATAAAGTGGAGCAGTGAGGGAGGGTGCAATGTCTTGTTAACAAGTTGAATCATAGAATGTGAAGTGGTAAAGTACATTATACATGACAGCTTGAGACTGGGTAAATGAGACCATTATTCTGTTGTTCCTGATGTTACCTCACTAATTGGGGAAAGGAAATTAGAATATGAATATTAAATACATTTACCAGATGCAGCTCACGGTACAACACCTGTATTATTATTATGACTTGAAACACAAGACTTAGTCTGATGGTGAACAGGAATTTTGTTGTAATTAGCAAGCTGGTCTTTAGACCATGAGCTGACCCAGGTTGTGAAGTAAGAACTTATTTCTTCACTTATTCTTGTAGGTCCTGATCAAGTGATCTGTGAAATGCAGTCTCTAAGAAGTACTGATACTATGTTGAGGTGGTGAGCCTTCCTGAATTAGGACCCTGTTCCTTGGCTGGGTAGGAATGCAGTTAAAAAAGTATTTATCCTTCAAGCTTATCAGGAACTAATATCAGTTGCTCTTCTGAACAGACATTTTAGGAAATTACATCAATAATTGGAAATAATATTTATTAAAGGTAGTGAAACTTCCAATGAATGTAAGAATATTTGTCCTTACTGCTTAAAATTAGTTATAGCTCCTTATACAACATACCAGTAGTACTGGTCCTTTCACATTAGCAATTAACCCTCAGAAGATGCTAAAGTCCTTGAATCCATATGTAGCACCCTTTTTCTTCTTCTGATGTTGCAATGCTACCTGGGCTTCTTCCTTCCTGCAGATACAACGATGAAATATTATAAGAACAGTTTTGCTAAAATTGTAGTCAACAAAGAGGTATGAAAGAGTGAAAAAGTCTGAAAATATGTGATTGGTCATTGTTCAAATTAAGACTTATCTAATTAAGTGCCTAATCTCAGGTTTGATGAGCATCTGACAATAAAGGACCAGGAGGTGATATCTGGCTAAAGTATGTGAAAATATAAGTTGGAATGTAGATATACTGCTCCTGACAGAACCTTATCAGAAATATCCGTTCTTAAATTTCAATGGAGAAATACGAAGAGCCATGATCTCAAAAGATAATATTCCCAGAAAAAAAGGGAAGTTATTTGAGAGAAATACCACAATGGATGACAAAAAATATAAAAGGTTTTATTTGACATAAATGCCTATAATCAATTAAAAGTAAGCTGTGATAACAAGTCATGAAATGCATATGCTAAATATAAAAGTATATATGAGATGGAAATGAAATATTTGAGGTGCATTGATCATGTAACAAATGACAGGGTTAGACAGAGGTAGGATAATAAGAAGAGTATGGTTAAGGGAGCTGAGGATGGTGTGCTGAAATGGTCTGAACGTATGGAGAGAATGAGTTAAGAAAGGTTGATGAAGTGGATATATGTGTCAAAATTGGAGGGGACCAGGAGAAGGGAGATGGAAGAATGTAGTGATTAAGATTATGACTGCTCAGGGCCTGGACATGCTGAAGGGTGAAAGGCATGAATGGAATACAGTTAATTGTAGAAATGTCTGGAAAAGTCTGTGAGTTCTGGTTGTGTATAGAGGAGGCTGTGGTGTTGGTGCATGACACATGATTGCTAGAGAATGAATGTGAGCAAAAGGAGTCTTTTCTTTGTCTGTTCGTAGCACTAACTTGCAAATGTGTAAAACAGCAAGGTAGCGCCAGGAAACAGACAAAGAAAGACCCATCCACTCATATACACACATATATACATACATGCACATACACCTACATATACATATGTACATACACATACATTTTATTTATTATACTTGATCGCCATTTCCAAGCCAGTGAGGTAGCGCCAGGAAACAGACAAAGAACGGCCCATCCACTCATATATACATATTTATACATAAACAACCATACACATACATATACATATCAATATATACACATATACATACATATAGATACACATACACAGACATATACATATATACACATGTACATATTCATGCTTGCTTGCCTTCACCCATTCCTGGCGCCACCCCACCCCACAGGAAATAGCATCGCTACCTCCTGCTTCAGCAAGGTAGCACCAGGAAAACAGACGAAAAAGGCCACATTCATTCACACTCAGTCTCTAGCTGTCATGTGTAATGTACCAAAACCACAGCTCCCTATCCACATCCAGGCCCCACAGGTCATAGAGTGTTGTGATGTGTGAGTCTTCATGCACCAAGTGCAGGGCAAGTGAATAGTAAAAGCTTAGCTGTCTTCTTTATGGTAGTTGCATCATGGGCATGAAGGTTCTTGAAGTATGTTGAAATGACGTGTCTAGTTTCGTAGTGATGTCCAAAGCATAAGTGGGAGCACGTGGTTCATATTTGTCTGGGGAATGTTTCTGGTAAGTGTGTGTCCCCAAAGGAGTGGAGTTTAAGGGTATACTACAAGTAATAACAAAGAAATGATGGACTTCTTTACAACAAGAAATTCCTTGACACAGCCTCATCAAAGATGACTTCTCACTTGTGATGTAACCACAAGCAGTAGTAGTCTGGCAACCCCCCTTTGTATCCTATATGATTCATGTGTAGAGGCCATAAAAATCTCCAAAATCACTTCATTTCATCATCATTAATAATTACAAGCTCTTCTGAAAGAAACTTACGACACAGTTGCAGCAGCCAGGTCTAAAAATTTCCCCACTCCAGATCGAAAAACTTTCAGCTTATCATCTTGAATCTTGGGACGTTTTTGATTTTTCAGCTCATCTTCCTCAGCCTTACGCTTCTCTAAGTCAATTCTTCTCTCTTCTGCAAGCTGTTGGTAGTGCTTAGAATTACTCAAGACGTTCTTTAGGCAAAGCAAATTTATCTTGACCATAACGTGTATGAGGTGTTGTATGGGAGGGTATTGATTGAGAGGGTGAAGGCATGTACAGAGCCTCAGATTGGGGAGGAGCAGTGTGGTTTCAGAAGTGGTAAAGGATGTGTGGATCAGGTGTTCGCTTTGAAGAATGTATGTCAGAAATACTTAGAAAAATAGATGGATTTGTATGTAACATTTATGGATCTGGAGAAGCATATGATAGGATTGATAGAGATGCTTTGTGGAAGGTTTTAAGAGTATATGGTGGGGGAGGTACCCTGCTAGAAGCAGTGAAAAGTTTTTACTAAGGATGTAAGGCATGTGTATGGGTAGGAAGAGCGGAGAGTGATTGTTTCGCAGCGAGGGTCAGTCTGCAGCAGGGGTGTGTGATGTCCTCTTGGTTGTTTAATTTGTTTATAGATGGCATGGTTAGGGAGGTAAATGCATGAGTTTTGGAGAGAGGGGCAATTATGCAGTCTGTTGGGGATGAGAGGGCCTGGGAAACGAGTCAGTTGTTGTTCGCTGATGATACAGCTCTGGTGGCTGATTCGAGTTAGAAACTGCAGAAGTTGGTGACTGAGTTTGGAAAAGTTTATCAAAGGAGAAAGTTGAGAGTAAATGTAAATAAGAGCAAGGTTATTGGATTCAGTAGGGTTGAGAGACAAGTTTGAATAAGAAATTTGAGAGGAAGTGAAGTGTTTTAGATATCTGGTAGTTATCACAGAGAGCTAAAATGGATAAGTTTGAATGAACAGTAGTTCCAAAAATATTATATGGTTGCAAGGCATGAGCTATAGATAGGGTTGTACACAGGAGGGTGGATGTGCTGGAAATCAAATGTTTGAGGACAACATGTGGTGTGAGATGGTTTGATCGAGTAAGTTATGAAAGGGTATGAGAGATGTATAGAAATAAAAAGAGTGTGGTTGAGAGAGCAGAAGAGGGCATGTTGAAATGGTCTGGTCATATGGAGAGAATGAGTGATGAAAGATAGACAAAGAGGATATATGTGTCAGAGGTGGAGGGAAGAAAAAGCCAGAGACCAAACTGTATGTGTGTGTGTATATATGTATATATATATATGTATATATATATATATATATATATATATATATATATATATATATATTTATATTTATTTATTTATTATACTTTGTCGCTGTCTCCCGCGTTTGCGAGGTAGCGCAAGGAAACAGACGAAAGGAATGGCCCAACCCCCCCCCATACACATGTATATACATACGTCCACACACGCAAATATACATACCTACACAGCCTTCCACGGTTTACCCCAGACGCTTCACATGCCCTGCTTCAATCCACTGACAGCACGTCAACCCCGGTATACCACATCGCTCCAACTCACTCTATTCCTTGCCCTCCTTTCACCCTCCTGCATGTTCAGGCCCCGATCACACAAAATCTTTTTCACTCCATCTTTCCACCTCCAATTTGGTCTCCCTCTTCTCCTTGTTCCCTCCACCTCCAACACATATATCCTCTTGGTCAATCTTTCCTCACTCATCCTCTCCATGTGCCCAAACCACTTCAAAACACCCTCTTCTGCTCTCTCAACCACGCTCTTTTTATTTCCACACATCTCTCTTACCCTTACGTTACTCACTCGATCAAACCACCTCACACCAAACATTGTCCTCAAACATCTCATTTCCAGCACATCCATCCTCCTGCGCACAACTCTATCCATAGCCCATGCCTCGCAACCATACAACATTGTTGGAACCACTATTCCTTCAAACATACCCATTTTTGCTTTCCAAGATAATGTTCTCGACTTCCACACATTCTTCAAGGCCCCCAGGATTTTCGCCCCCTCCCCCACCCTATGATCCACTTCCGCTTCCATGGTTCCATCCGCTGCCAGATCCACTCCCAGATATCTAAAACACTTCACTTCCTCCAGTTTTTCTCCATTCAAACTCACCTCCCAATTGACTTGACCCTCAACCCTACTGTACCTAATAACCTTGCTCTTATTCACATTTACTCTTAACTTTCTTCTTCCACACACTTTTCCAAACTCAGTCACCAGCTTCTGCAGTTTCTCACATGAATCAGCCACCAGCGCTGTATCATCAGCGAACAACAACTGACTCACTTCCCAAGCTCTCTCATCCCCAACAGACTTCATACTTGCCCCTCTTTCCAAAAATCTTGCATTTACCTCCCTAACAACCCCATCCATAAACAAATTAAACAACCATGGAGACATCACACACCCCTGCCGCAAACCTACATTCACTGAGAACCAATCACTTTCCTCTCTTCCTACACGTACACATGCCTTACATCCTCGATAAAAACTTTTCACTGCTTCTAACAACTTGCCTCCCACACCATATATTCTTAATACCTTCCACAGAGCATCTCTATCAACTCTATCATATGCCTTCTCCAGATCCATAAATGCTACATACAAATCCATTTGCTTTTCTAAGTATTTCTCACATACATTCTTCAAAGCAAACACCTGATCTACACATCCTCTACCACTTCTGAAACCACACCACTCTTCCCCAACCTGATGCTCTGTACATGCCTTCACCCTCTCAATCAATACCCTCCCATATAATTTACCAGGAATACTCAACAAACTTATACCTCTGTAATTTGAGCACTCACTCTTATCCCCTTTGCCTTTGTACAATGGCACTATGCATGCATTCCGCCAATCCTCAGGCACCTCACCATGAGTCATACATACATTAAATAACCTTACCAACCAGTCAATAATACAGTCACCCCCTTTTTTAATAAATTCCACTGCAATACCATCCAAACCTACTGCCTTGCCGGCTTTCATCTTCCGCAAAGCTTTTACTACCTCTTCTCTGTTTACCAAATCATTTTCCCTAACCCTCTCACTTTGCACACCACCTCGACCAAAACACCCTATATCTGCCACTCTATCATCAAACACATTCAACAAACCTTCAAAATACTCACTCCATCTCCTTCTCACATCACCACTACTTGTTATCACCTCCCCATTTGCGCCCTTCACTGAAGTTCCCATTTGCTCCCTTGTCTTACGCACTTTATTTACCTCCTTCCAGAACATCTTTTTATTCTCCCTAGAATTTAATGATACTCTCTCACCCCAACTCTCATTTGCCCTCTTTTTCACCTCTTGCACCTTTCTCTTGACCTCCTGTCTCTTTCTTTTATACATCTCCCACTCAATTGCATTTTTTCCTTGCAAAAGTCATCCAAATGCCTCTCTCTTCTCTTTCATGAGAGGCAAGTGTTTTGGGAGCAGCTGAATGAGTGTGTTTGTGGTTATGATGCACGAGACCGGGTTATAGTGACGGGTGATTTGAATGCAAAGGTGAGTAATGTGGCAGTTGAGGGAATAATTGGTATACATGGGGTGTTCAGTGCTGTAAATTGAAATGGTGGAGAGCTTGTAGATTTATGTGCTGAAAAAGGACTGGTGATTGGGAATACCTGGCTTAAAAAGCGAGATATACATAAGTATACGTATGTAAGTAGGAGAGATGGCCAGAGAGCGTTATTGGATTACGTGTTAATTGACAGGCGCGCGAAAGAGAGACTTTTGGATGTTAATGTGCTGAGAGGTGCAACTGGAGGGATGTCTGATCATTATCTTGTGGTAGCTATGGTGAAGATTTGTATGGGTTTTCAGAAAAGAAGAATGAATGTTGGGGTGAAGAGGGTGGTGACAGTAAGTGAGCTTGGGAAGGAGACTTGTGTGAGGAAGTACCAGGAGAGACTGAGTACAGAATGGAAAAAGGTGAGAACAATGGAAGTAAGGGGAGTGGGGGAGGAATGGGATGTATTTAGGGAATCAGTGATGGATTGCGCAAAAGATGCTTGTGGCATGAGAAGAGTGGGAGGTGGGTTCATTAGAAAGGGTAGTGAGAGGTGGGATTAAGAAGTAAGATTATTAGTGAAAGATATATATATATATATATATATATATATATATATATATATATATATATATATATATATATATATATATATATATATATATATTGATTGAGAGGGTGAAGGCATGTACAGAGCATCAGATTGGGGAAGAGCAGTGTGGTTTCAGAAGTGGTAGAGGATGTGTGGATCAGGTGTTTGCTTTGAAGAATGTATGTGAGAAATACTTAGAAAAGCAAATGGATTTGTATGTAGCATTTATGGATCTGGAGAAGGCATATGATAGAGTTGATAGAGATGCTCTGTGGAAGGTATTAAGAATATATGGTGTGGGAGGAAAGTTGTTAGAAGCAGTGAAAAGTTTTTATCGAGGATGTAAGGCATGTGTACGTGTAGGAAGAGAGGAAAGTGATTGGTTCTCAGTGAATGTAGGTTTGCGGCAGGGGTGTGTGATGTCTCCATGGTTGTTTAATTTGTTTATGGATGGGGTTGTTAGGGAGGTGAATGCAAGAGTTTTGGAAAGAGGGGCAAGTATGAAGTCTGTTGGGGATGAGAGAGCTCAGTTGTTGTTCGCTGATGATACAGCGCTGGTGGCTGATTCATGTGAGAAACTGCAGAAGCTGGTGACTGAGTTTGGTAAAGTGTGTGAAAGAAGAAAGTTAAGAGTAAATGTGAATAAGAGCAAGGTTATTATTAGGTACAGTAGGGTTGAGGGTCAAGTCAATTGGGAGGTGAGTTTGAATGGAGAAAAACTGGAGGAAGTGAAGTGTTTTAGATATCTGGTAGTGGATTTGGCAGCGGATGGAACCATGGAAGCGGAAGTGAATCGTAGGGTGGGGGAGGGGGCGGAAATTCTGGGAGCCTTGAAGAATGTTTGGAAGTCGAGAACATTATCTCGGAAAGCAAAAATGGGTATGTTTTGAAGGAATAGTGGTTCCAACAATGTTGTATGGTTGCGAGGCGTGAGCTATGGATAGAGTTGTGCACAGGAGGTTGGAAGTGCTGGAAATGAGATGTTTGAGGACAATATGTGGTGTGAGGTGGTTTGATCGAGTAAGTAATGTAAGGGTAAGAGAGATGTGTGGAAATAAAAAGAGTGTGGTTGAGAGAACAGAAGAGGGTGTTTTGAAGTGGTTTGGGCACATGGAGAGAATGAGTGAGGAAAGATTGACCAAGAGGATATATGTGTCGGAGGTGGAGGGAACGAGGAGAAGTGGGAGACCAAATTGGAGGTGGAAAGATGGAGTGAAAAAGATTTTGAGTGATCGGGGCCTGAGCATGCAGGAGGGTGAAAGGTGGGCAAGGAATTGTGTGAATTGGATCGATGTGGTATACCGGGGTCGACGTGCTGTCAATGGATTGAATCAGGGCATGTGAAGCATCTGGGGTAAACCGTGGAAAGTTCTGTGGGGCCTGGGTGTGGAAAGGGAGCTGTGGTTCCGGGCATTATTACATGACAGCTAGAGACTGTGTGAACGAATGGGGCCTTTGTTGTCTTTTCCTAGCGCTACCTCGCACACATGAGGGGGGAGGGGGATGTTATTCCATGTGTGGTGAGGTGGCAATGGGATAAATAAAGGCAGACAGTATGAATTATGTACATGTGTATATATGTATATGTCTGTGTGTGTATATATATATGTGTACATTGAGATGTATATTTGCGTGTGTGGACGTGTATGCATATACATGTGTATGGGGGTGGGTTGGGCCATTTCTTTCGTCTGTTTCCTTGCGCTACCTCGCAAACGCGGGAGACAGCGACAAAGCAATATAAAAATAAATATAAATATATATATGTATATATTTAGATATCTGGGAGTGGATCTGGCAGCGGACAGAACCATGGAAGTGGAAATGGAGCATAGGGTGGGGGAGGGGGCGAAAATTCTGGGAGCCTTGAAGAATGTGTGGAAGTCGAGAACATTATCTCGGAAAGCAAAAATGGGTATGTTTGAAGGAATAGTGGTTCCAACAATGTTGTATGGTTGCGAGGTGTGGGCTATGGATAGAGTTGTGCGCAGGAGGATGGATGTGCTGGAAATGAGATGTTTGAGGACAATGTGTGGTGTGAGGTGGTTTGATCGAGTAAGTAACGTAGGGGTAAGAGAGATGTGTGGAAATAAAAAGAGCGTGGTTGAGAGAGCAGAAGAGGGTGTTTTGAAATGGTTTGGGCACATGGAGAGAATGAGTGAGGAAAGATTGACCAAGAGGATATATGTGTCGGAGGTGGAGGGAACGAGGAGAAGTGGGAGACCAAATTGGAGGTGGAAAGATGGAGTGAAAAAGATTTTGTGTGATCGGGGCCTGAACATGCAGGAGGGTGAAAGGAGGGCAAGGAATAGAGTGAATTGGATCGATGTGGTATACCGGGGTTGACGTGCTGTCAGTGGATTGAATCAGGGCATGTGAAGCGTCTGGGGTAAACCATGGAAAGCTGTGTAGGTATGTATATTTGCGTTTGTGGACGTATGTATATACATGTGTATGGGGGTGGGTTGGGCCATTTCTTTCGTCTGTTTCCTTGCGCTACCTCGCAAACGCGGGAGACAGCGACAAAGCAAAAAAAAAAAAAAAAAAAAAAAAATATATATATATATATATATATATATATACATATATATGTAAGTGTTTGGGTATTTATGTATATATATGTTTTTATGTATATTCATTTATTTATTTATTCATTATACATAATCGCTGTTTCCTGTGTCAGCGGGGTGGTGCCAGGAAACAGATGAAGAATAGCCCATCCATTCATATAAATGGATACATACAAAAATGCCCATATACGCGCATATACATATACATATATACGCATATATACCATTCTTGTTTCACGTTTATAACTTTTTGAGTTTTAATTTTTATTCATTAATTACTTCTGCCAGGAGTGCCAGGAGAGCAGCTCTAGTTAACTGTATCCAGCCTTCATTTCATACATAATTTTGTGCATAATATTCTAGATGAGTTCATGATGATAGCTTAGCTTGTGATAGCTTAGCTTGTTGTGGTGACCCCTTGTAATGCAAATTCATAACTCAATTTACAAAACAGTCAGTTGCATTACACAGTTGCACCATTATGATTGTTTTGTAAGATTTGCTTTAAGAAATTCATATATAAATTATTCTGTGACTCTCATAATTCAAAGCACCAGAATATGAAATCATTAAAGTTAATGGGAATAGCTTTATTTCATGGTCAGTCCATTAGCATTTTTCTTAATTATATAATTCAATTAATTGTTGAAATTAAGAACACTACAGTGTTAGGATGCAGGAATGAAGTAAGATTGTAACAAAAACAAGATATGAGAATGCTTTCATCCATTCTTGTTGATACCAACATAGGAAACAGCAATCGCTACTCCCCACTTCAGCGAGGTAGTGCTAAGAAAACAGGCAAAAAAGGCCACATTCATTCACGCTCAGTCTCTAGCTGTCTGTGTAATGCACCGAAACCACAGCTCCTTATCTGCAACCAGGCCCCACAGACCTTTCCATGAATTACATCTATATATATGTACTTATGTGTATATGAATGAATGGTTCTTTCTTCCTCTGTTTTCTGGTACTGCCTTGCTAATGCAAATGATGATCAGGAAAATAAAACAAATAAAATAGTAATACAAATGTATGTGAGAATAAAACAATCAAAATGAGGTTTAACTCAATACAGTACTAACCTGGTGATCAGCTTCCTTGAAAGGGTTCACAAAAACAGAAGTTTCATGAATTATAATATCTTCAATTGGAGTATCTTTGTTGTCTGTTTCAATAGCTTCCATAGCAGATAGTGTTGCCAAACCTCCCACCACACGTCCAAATATGGTATGTTTGCCATCAAGGTGGGTACAAGATCGATAAGTGATGAAGCTGCAAAGGAGGTAAAAATCAATAAGGTTATATGTGGTTACTTAGTATAAGTATGATCCATCGCTAGTAGGTAATATTAACACTGCCTTAATGATAATGTATGTTTCCAAAGTTTCTAATCTAGTCACAAGTAACTATACAATAAGTACATCCAAAGGCTCTGCACTCAAAAAAGCCTTATCCTGCATTTTTTTGTGTTGTGCTGAAATATAAACACATTATCAGAGTGAAAGTAGTAAGTGAATTATAATTCTGAAGTGATTTTTTCGTTGTTTTATCAATATCTTAAAATTATAAGATTACATATAACTGTGAACCTCAGCAATGTAAAAATGTTTAAAAAGTTATTTGATGGTAAATAAGGTTCAAGAAACAGGGCCCCATTATCACAGAACTCTATCCTGTACATATACTGTACAAATAGGTAATTACTCCTACTCTGATGGTGCCTGGCCAAGGAAGTAGGCACTAACTATCCTGGTGGCTACATATTATACTGAATCCTTATACCATTATCAACTCCCTGAGACTAACATACAACCAAACGCTCTCCCCTTCTCTTCTTCCACTACTTGTGCTCCTCCATTCACTTTCTTAGATTAATACATACTTGCCTCCAAGCAGTCTGGACAAGAAGGCCTGAATAACTGGGACTTCAGTGTATAGAGAACAAATGTTGTTGGTAAGGGTAGAGTATAAATCAAAGGGAGAGGATGAACCATGCTCACTTGGCCTGATGATGTCATACTCACCCACTCAACTTTGCATTTAGTTTTTAGCAATCATGATTGAAATCCCCACCACGTTCCTTGAAATGTGTCAAAAATTAAAATGTGAACACTGTCAGCAAAACTATATACTCTGAACCAGGCAGAGAGAAAAGTGTATAAAAACCTTTTGCCGTTAGTAAATTATCTAGGATAGTGGTTATCTCGGGAAGCAAAAATGGGTATGTTTGAAGGAATAGTGGTTCCAACAATGTTGTATGGTTGCGAGGCGTGGGCTATGGATAGAGTTGTGCACAGGAGGGTGGATGTGCTGGAAATGAGATGTTTGAGGACAATGTGTGGTGTGAGGTGGTTTGATCGAGTAAGTAATGTAAGGGTAAGAGAGATGTGTGGAAATAAAAAGAGCGTGGTTGAGAGAGCAGAAGAGGGTGTTTTGAAATGGTTTGGGCACATGGAGAGAATGAGTGAGGAAAGATTGACCAAGAGGATATATGTGTCGGAGGTGGAGGGAACGAGAAGTGGGAGACCAAATTGGAGGTGGAAAGATAGAGTGAAAAAGATTTTGTGTGATCAGGGCCTGAACATGCAGGAGGGTGAAAGGCGGGCAAGGAATAGAGTGAATCGGATCGATGTGGTATACCAGGGTTGACGTGCTGTCAGTGGATTGAATCGGCATGTGAAGCGTCTGGGGTAAACCATGGAAAGTTGTGTGGGGCCTGGATGTGGAAAGGGAGCTGTGGTTTTGGGCATTATTGCATGACAGCTAGAGACTGAGTGTGAACAAATGGGGCCTTTGTTGTCTTTTCCTAGTGCTACCTCGCACACGAGGGGGGAGGGGGATGGTATTCCATGTGTGGCGATGGGAATGAATAAAGGTAGACAGTGTGAATTGTGTGCATGGGTATATATATATATATATATATATGTATGTGTCTGTGTGTGTATATATATGTGTACATTGAGATGTATAGGTATGTATATTTGCGTGTGTGGACGTGTATGTATAAACATTGTATGAGGGTGGGTTGGGCCATTTCTTTCGTCTGTTTCCTTGCGCTACCTCGCAAAAGCGGGAGACAGCGACAAAGCAAAATTGAATAGATAGTGGTTAAAGTTATGTCAAAAAACATTTTTCCTTGGTGAAGTATGTAATTCCAAGCAGAATTTTCTATTATTGTAAATCTTCATGCACACATATCCCTATTTAAAATGCCCCTTCAATATCCTATTCATTGATATAAATCATATACAAACAACTCACAATTGACTTTTGTTGGTATCAGGTCCAGAGTTTGCCATTGAGAGTACACCTCTGCCCTTGTGAGACAAATTGTGGCGAAATTCATCTTTAAATGGTGTTCCCCAAATAGACTCGCCACCTTTCCCAGTGCCTTCTGGATCTCCACCCTGTATCTAAAATAATGCAAATTAACATAATATTAATGATGCTAAAGAACCTCATATAATGCAGATTTTAAAGCCGTATGACTCAAACTAAATACTGAAGTGTACCATTTACGTATAAATATGTGGGTTTGAAAGATGAAAAGCCATTTCTCTGCCACAGACAGAGCACTATGAGCATTTAAAGAGATCCCTTGCTCAGCAGGGATTAACCACCATTCTCCGCCTCCCTTAGTTTGAGGTAATGTATAAGGATTCACCCCTTTTGCTCATCATAATACATAATGGGCCAGCACTAGCTAATCCACAGGACTTGATGAACACATAGCTACCTGTTCAGGCCTATGGTGTTACAGTGCAAAGGTAAAGTGACACCAAGTGACTTCATACCTGCATTTATTTACGACACAGTGGTGAATGTGCCTTGTGCTTAATGCTATCCAGAATCAAGAAATAGTTTTTCAAGAAGGAAAGAGACGAAGGGGGTTAGGAAGAAAAGGGAACATCAAAAGGTAATCATAAGGCTCTCCCTACAGAATAATGATGCTTCTTCATCCTTCATGTCCTGCAAGGTGCCAGGTTGCCATGTAATACCGTAATTTTTCAAGCACATTTCAGCCTACTTGTCCATTTACTCAAGTACGTTTTGTTGATAAGTAACAGTAGTTTTTACTTTTTATCTTCAAGAAATTTTTTCCAGACTGCTTGCGACCAATAATACAAATATCTCAATCTGTTTCTTTACTTCTGTTAAAGGCCCATATCTTTCATAAACCAACCCTGTTGTATCAAATATATGCTGAAGCTTGCTATTTTTAAACATGTGAAGTCTCCTTTAACCCTCCAAGTACTCAAAATATCTTGTTCTTCCCATCTTTATGAAATTTACTATCCCATCACATCCAGTTCAACTTTGTTTAAATTTTCATAGACTGGTGCTTTCTTTTTGTTATTTTTTAATGCTTTGCTTTTCTTATCTCTTCTTACTTTTCTCATTCCCTGTTCCTTTGTTTATATAATCTGTTGAAGCATCCCATACTATTTTGACACATGCTAATTTATTTTGTCTTGAGCAAGACTGCTGTGATCCCAACATAACAGAAAGGAGACTGTCATCAACATGTGGGAAAAATTCAGGACATCCTATCTTTCTTTTTATGTTCATCAGTGGCAATATAAGTAGAGATGAGTAAATAAGTTAAGCAATGTTATACATCAAGCATATACGTATGAGCAGCTCCCTCACCATAAAATGACGAATTGAACGATGAAACTTGGTTCCGTTGTAATATCCACGCTCACACAGTCTTGTAAAGTTCTCTGAGGCTTTTGACACACTGTCACAGTACACCTCCAAGTTCAGCGTACCAAGGTTAGTTTTCAAAGATATGTATCCTGTAAATATTAAACTGTCAATTAGTACAATTCAGGGAAATGCTGTTTCCACTGCAAAAGATAATAAAAATGGCCAGTACAACATTTAGTTGGAAGTGATATTTTTTTCTATTGAAAAAGGCAAGGAGAACAAAAGTTATTGCTTCAGTTACAAAAAAAATAAACTTTTTCAAACTTGATCATCATTTCCTGTGTTATCATGGTAGTACCTGGAAATGGATGAAGAAAGACGCATCTGCTCACATACATATACATAATAAGTACATACATATAGATATACATACATGCATATACATACACACATATATACACATGAAAACATTACTGCATCATGAATGAACTTATGTAATCTCAATTTCTCACTAATGTGGAAACCATCAAAGGTATAGTTAAACTGTACCTTATTCACTCACAATAATAAATTTCACTGTACTGTAATAACATATCAATTTATGTATATAGTATAGTAGTACAACTGTATGAAAGTTTGCTCATTCTGGCTACTCTGAGCATCGTTTCAGTCCTGTTGTGTCTCCCATGATATCATCATCTCTCAACCTAGGCTGTGATTTGTGACACATTTGTTTCATAAAACCTCACCTTTTATACTGACTTAACAGTGTAAGATATGCCAGACTAATATGTAAATGTTATTGTAAGCATGGTACATACTATAATGTAAGTAAAATCTTGTGCACCTCCACTATTGCCTTCAAACCCAACTACTACCACCATGGCTTCCTTCACCATTATTTCCAGCCCCACAATCACTGCAGATTTTAATGGACTGCCAAGAACCACTCTAATTGTGGACCAACTGCCCAACTCAGGATATGAACCCAAGCAGACCCATAATTAATTCACAGTCAACAATGACAATCACAAAGCCATCAAAGGAGGTGGGAAAGTTCTTAGTTTTAAAATGAGAAATAGTAGCAAGTGAAATTTAAAGGCCCCAAACTTGATTATGTATGCTCCAAAGCAAAATCATACTGAGATCTGCATTTTCAAAACATGTTACAAGACGAGAGAATGACAGCATGATTAGTTTAAGCAAATATGAAAGAAGTAAAGGAACACAAAGTTAAGCCACAAATTAATGTACCTAATTATGTATTAAATCAAGTCATTTATGTACCTATGATCCTATCTCCTATGTTTTCTTGCCCCATTCTAACTCCAGATATGTCCATTATCTATTTCATTTTTTTTTTTTTACAAAGGCCGATATGGCATGGGGAAAAGCATGTGTCAATCATGGTCATCTCAGATAAAGGGTAATAAAAGTGAGTGAAAAAAAATTCAGCTGAAATTATTTCATGCTTACCAGGTATTGGTATATCCAACTCTTAAAAGTTGAAAGGTTATATGAAGAAGAAAAGACAAAAGGCAGAAGAAAGTTCTACTGCATTGTGTGAGGAGAGAAGGAAGTACTGTTATCGTGTGTCAGTCACCAAAGAGAAACTAAGAGAAGCAGCCAGATGTATGCTGTAGGTCCAGATCATATGGGAAAAGGCACAAGCAGACAGCTCATGAGAGCAGTAGCCAAAATAACCCTGTAAGAGAGAAAGGGAAGCAAGATCAAAGAATAAGGAAAGGAATGGATGAAAAGGGTTGACAGCAGAGGAGTTGATTATGCATAAGACTTTTGATTTCACTCTGGCTAAGAGATCCCAGTAAATATGGAACAGCTGTTCAAACACACAAATAAATAATAAGTGACATCCATACAACATTGGCAGATTTTGTAATGTTAAATGTGTGGTATTTCCAGATAAGAGTGTAAAGTATGGTTATACCTAACATACTTTATCTAATACAAGCTAATACCTTTTTTCTTAACCCGCTGGTATCTAACATCATCATCTTCTAGTACTGCAGCTTCATGTTTAGTCTCCACATCAACTGATGTTGATGTAAAGCTAGCTGCTACTTTCCCTGTTGAATAATGGGCCTGCGAACACAAAATTCCATGAGAGGCATAGCTGTGGTAATGGGTTCAGATATAATAATCTTTAAAAAAGTGAGTAGTAGTGCAGAAGTACTATCAAAGCCTCAAAATTTCATGTTTCCAGATATTGCAAAGCACACAAAAATAAGCACATAACATAAATTTTCTGAAGAAGAACACATATGTCAGTAGGAGAGGTCCATGAGAGGGACAATAAGAAGGATGGCAAGGAGATTGAGATTATTAAAATGTAATAATTCAGGAACTACAATATGTAAAATAATGAAGTTGAGAAGTTATTAAAGTAACAGTCATTACATATAAACCTACAGAATGCACAAGACCAACAAAATAAACCAGCTATGGAAAACAAAAAGTTATAAGAAAATTCTTCCTTTTTCTTTTCATACGTATTCGCCATTTCCCGTGTTAACGAGGTAGCGTTAAGAACTAAGGACGGCCTAAGAGGGAAAATCCTCACTTGGCCCCTTTCTCTGTTCCTTCTTTTGGAAAACTGAAAACTGGAGAGGAGGATTTCCAACCCCCTACTCCCTCCCCTTTTAGTCGCCTTTAATGACATGCAGGGAATATGTGGGAAGTATTCTTTCTACCCTAGCCCCAGTCCTGTGCTAATGTTTCTGTTGAAAAACAGTCAGCCAGTCTTACATATAAAAACACCTTTTTAAACCACATTTTTTTTTCAACATTTTCTTATTAATGTTCATCAGCATATATAAATATCTCTTTAAATTGATTTTAAGTGCATTGAGTTCATTAACTTGTACTGCTGCAAAGATTGTTGATTCCCATTTGTAAGTTTATGATGTTCTAACCCTTTCAAAGTCATCAATTTCTTTCTCATGCATACATCAATATCCTTAAGCATCCTTCTAGTCATTTCATTCTCTTATCTCCTATTCATTTACACCAGATATTCAAAACATTAATTTTCTCACCGCATTAAATCTATCTGCAACTCTTTCCTCAGCATCCTCTTTCTTTTCTGTCTCTTTGTATACACGGCTGAATTCTTCCAGAATCTGCTGTGTGTCTTGAGATACGTTTTTCAAGCGCATTGATGCATCTGAACGAGCTCGAATAGTTTCTGTAAATAGTAAAGCAATTAAAAATATGTTCTGTATACTACATTATGAAGGTGTGCAAGAAATCATCTTCAGGAAAATAAGAGTAAACTTCAAAAACAGCCAGATGAACATCAGCTGGCAGTAACCATCCAGTTAGGATGCCCTTCCATGGAAAAATGGTTCCCAAAAGTGTTTGTAATTCATATCATCAGCTTCATCTCTAACTCCCACTTTATTACTTCTCAGTTCTACAAGATTCTTTTGCTAACCCATCAATTTAATCTTGAATGTTTGTGGACAGAATACCAACAGTAGACATGTGAGTAAGGTAAAAGAAAAGACAGCTACCTGGTTCAAAGAAGTGCAACTTGACAACCATTAAAGTACTAGCCTCCCAATACCCAGGCAGGTAGTAACAGTAATATACCTCCCTGGCTTATGGCTGCCTCCCAACCACTACCAGCTTGGAAAGATTACTTACAAAAATGCAATATCATTGCAATTTTCCTTGTTTCAAAAATGCAATAATATTGCAAATTTCCACATATAAAAATGCAATTATTGCAATCTTACACTATTCTAACAACAACAAAAAATATGCTGCATTACTTACCCTCACTCTCAACCTTAAGGTTGTTTTTGATATGGTGAAATTTGCTGATGTTGTACTTGCTCAGGTCTTGAGGGTCTTGAATGATGATAAGGTCAGCTCTGGTAAATGGCTTGTCAGTCAGAAGCTCCCTCCAGTTATTGACCTTAATGTTTAGTTGCTCCACAGCCTATGTAGTTTAAAGAGCAAAAATAAGATATGACATGCAAATAATTTTATGATAATAATTTAAAAGACTATATACCTTACAATGAGGATATAAGAGCAAAGTTCCTTTGCATAAGGTGATTTTCATAGGAATATCAACAGTAAATGGCTTAAGAGAGACTGACAGGGATACAGTTTACATTAAAACTATCACAAAATGGGTTGCTAGTCTTTTATGAGACTTATTTAAGATGACCTAGAACAATTAATTGATATGAATGACTACACTCCTGCCATCAAAGTTGCACTGGAAGTGCATATCGTAAGGAGGATTCGGTAGAAAACAAACCAAAACCCCATCCTGCAGTGCATCAACCCTAAAACCCTAATTCACTTGCATTATGAATGAGGAACTGCAAATTATATGAATTGTAAGATGATTATAACAAGGTACAATTTTGTGAAAATAACCTATTCTGAGTATGGAGAAAGCAAACCTAAGGGCCTAGAATAATCACTCCCCTGTCACACTAAAATTTGCAGTAATGGTGATACTGGTTTAAGGTTTATCGTTTGGTGTACTTTAACAAATTTAAGTAAAAGAAAAGAAATCATGACCAAAATTAGTTTCACAAATCAACAATTATCATAGATATGTAGATGCAACCAGCTGGCTGCTGGCTGTGAATGGCTTGTTCACCTTGGTGGTTTTTAAAGTACATAAACTTAAAACATATACCTTTATATTTTAAACTGGAATTATTTACCAAGGGAGTATGTATAAACACAGTACAGCACAAGAGTCCAACAACACACCTCATATGAAAAAACATTCCCAGTAGTTTTCACTGCAACTACGTGTGAAGTGTTGGTAAGAGGTTTATACAACACGGGACAATGGTACTCTCCAGTGTTAGCACGATGAAAAGTTATCTTTATCAGCTGCTTTTCACTCAAAGGCTGTAAAAGAAATATTCATAAATTATTTATTTGAATAACTGTAAGTGAGGATTAAGGATCAGTCTGAATGACATGTACAAAAAAGTTAAATTTGGATATGACTTTCATTGCAAATATTTATGAACTAATTTCCAAAGAAAAACTATTTGCTCAAGCCATCATTTAATTTATGCCTTAAACTGTATATCTTTTTAGCATTCAACCATACAACCTAAAAATACTATACACAAGGATGTCTTTCTTTATTTCATCTATATTCTATATACAGTGCTTCTTTTTGTATTCATCAAGAAGGCTTAAACAGAACCCCTTCCACACAATAAAGACTTTCCATATTTCTTCAGGCTCCTCTCAAATATATACCTCCATACTCCACTCTTCCACTTTGCACTTAATCTTCCTCTAAATCTCCTGCCACTTTTCCCATGATTCTGCAACCATTCATTTCCTTAAGATGTGGATACAACATAAGTTCATCTTTGAACTTGTCAGCAACTTTCCCCTTAATACTCTATCTCAATGAAATTTCTGAATTTCTTTTTCTATCAGTCCACTTAATTGATACCCATCTTACTTGCTTGTAACCCACTAGCTATTTCTATT
Source organism: Panulirus ornatus (assembly GCF_036320965.1). Taxonomy (NCBI): domain Eukaryota; kingdom Metazoa; phylum Arthropoda; class Malacostraca; order Decapoda; family Palinuridae; genus Panulirus; species Panulirus ornatus. The sequence goes on along the minus strand of NC_092251.1, from coordinate 6,522,571 downwards.
AGGCAATTTATGTCATCCTGAAAGAGAAAACCAGTGAACAAAAGAAACATGAGTGCTGCCCTCCTTGAGAATTGAGCAAAAACAAGTAAAATATTGATGTTTCTAAAAAAAATATGAAATAATTGTGACATTATGATATGAGGCACACCTGCAATACATGCAATGATGAATGAACTTGCTTTAATCATAGTTACTTCACTTTAAGCTTCTCGCAACTTTTCTCAGATTAACTACAATGCAATAATTTTCAATGTAATTTTACAAGTTTTTTGACTGGGTGAAAGCCCTTTGGAAATTAGCTACTCAGGTATATAACCACAAAAAGATCTGAATACATTATACATCTCACTTGAACCAACACCTCTTACCACTATTTGTTTTTAACTTAACAAAGTCATAATTTTACACATACTTTTTCCAAAGTTAAGCACAACTTAGTTTTTTCTGTTAGAAAATTTCTTACCTCGCCTGTAACAGGATTCACCTTGAACCTGCGTATAAATGGAAGAATAGCTTCAAGATCATACACATTTCCCAAAGGGTCAATGTATGGATGATTAAAAGGCATTAGGGAGACAGCACAGTGGGTGAGGGGAAGCCTTCGAAACTCTGCTTTTGACCCTGAGTGTGATGAGGTCTTATATCCCCCATACAGAGTTGACCACTCTGTACAGGTCAGGTACCTGGAAAATTTTTAAATAATGAATTAATGCATGTTACACACTATCGTTAAAATGAATGAATTAGACGGTTTCTCTTGGAAGGAAACAAAATTAAACAAAAGAAAATACTCAAAGTAGCAGTTACATATGATGGATTATATAAACTGTGCAATTGATTTAAAGATACTATCCTAATTAGTTTACTAATTTTTATGAATCCCAATTAACAAATACATTTATAAATAAATTTCATTTTATGTTACTATTTAACCCCAGGAAAATCTATTCCAGGGCTCCTACAACTTGAAGGATACACTGCAATCAGTACAGGGAATAGGTAAACTCTTGATCTGTGATGGTTTTTGAAAAGACTATACTCCACTGATATAACCTTGCTGAAGATAGTTTTTCATTCGCAGTGTAATCATAGGCATGCAGAGGCCAGTTAAATGTATATGGGGCCTGATTGTGAGTAAGAAGTTGTGGTTTCGGTGCATTACATATGACAGGGGGCCCTTATTGATTTATTCTTGGTGTTACCTCCTAACACAGGAAACGGGCAACAAATATTACATACAGATATCCTCCTTAGCCTGGAATAAGTTGGTGGAGAGTTTTTCTATAATTACAACAAACTACGTAAAGCAGCTAATACAAGAATAGCCATTTTTCAAAGCTGGGGTCAATGTGGAGCTAAAATGGACTTTTACTCATTTATGTCCCTGACTTAAAAAGAACCCTCTTTCGTTCATTATCTTTTATTTATTAAAAATCTTGAATATGTCAATACGAAGTTCCTTTAGCCTTTAATACGACAGTGTGGTTCATCATAGAGCTTTCAGTCTTTCTCAATATGCAACACTACCAAGCCCCAGCACCATAGGTGAAGTTAATTTCTTTACAAATAAAGTGACAAAAGGATATAAAAGATGTAGCCTACATCGTTATACATACATTTTATCCTTCTGATGCTGTCTTTTCCCCATTCTGCTGGTTTTTGGTAAACTTTTAAAGCGACAAGAAATATATTGAACAATGTTTACATATCTCGTCCAGCCCCTGTGTTCGAACCCTTGCTTTAATTGATATTAAGTCACTGAAAAATAATTGCCATGATATTTTTAACAGTTTAATCATTATAAATATCATAAGATTGAGTTATCTAATCTCTCTAATTTTCGTTGTGTAATTTATTGTAATATAGATATTAAGCAACTGAATCGTAGGCATGGAATCAGACACATATTGTGATGTAAACATTACCAGGAGAAAAGAAACGGTGCATTTCTATCAAAATTTTAATAATGAAAACTTTTTTCTGTTTAATAGTTTGAGTGCACCGTATTGTGTGGCTTGTTTTATGGTTTTTCCATATTATCACAAAGCTTGAAAATTTTTGTCCTTATTTCTATATCTTGTAGGATTAGTGGTTATATATCTCCACAGATATCTATTGTCATGAAATATGAGTAGACAGAATTCATGTGTCATACTAAGATGATTAGATATGTGCAATAGATAAGATTGTAGACAATAGTTATTTAAATTTATTGTAAGAGTAATATGGTTGCTGAAATGGTGTCGTTTGCGTATAAACTCCCCGTTTATCTTGAACTTCATTGTAGAGAAAAAAGCGTTATTTTTTTTCTTAATGAGAGTTACGCAGGTCTCCACGAAAACTGATTTTATTTCGTCTTGAAAGTTATTCTTTTACAGTCCTCTATCAAATATTTTCATCTGTACTGGATGCACGTGAACGTAATTTTTCTCGGTCAAAGTTTATAAATGCTGCTCGCTGTTCACTATGCCTGAAGTGTCTTGAGGTTTTGGTCGTCTGAATGAGTTCCTAAATGGAAAACTGAAGTACTCATGTTTTGTAAATTCACTGAAGGATTAGGTTAGAATAATTGCCAATTTACTGTGCTGGATTTTTCTCGGGGGAGAGAGGAAGGGTCGCTGCAACCTTCTTTGATACATGGAAAAACTAATTTTTGTGCCGTCACACTCAAAAGTTGCGCTCCCTATAGGTAAAAGATTACATTCTCTATGGTGTCACTTGGGCTAGGGGGGCACTTATATCACGCCATGGAAGCTGATGTGATATCAGTGGGTTACACCTCAGCCATTGTGGCACTCATTTAGAATTGCTGAAGCTTTCTTTGGCGGCAATGGCACCCGTTCAGGAGGCTGCATTCTTTCTTTTTTTTTTTTTTTGTAAATGTCTAGTTCCGCGATTGTGTTTTCACACCCCTTTTGTGTGAAAATAAAGGATGCACTTAAAGTCTTTTTTTTTTTCATTATTATCACGTGATTGGTAAGGCCTAGCTAGAAGAGAGCAATACTGTTATTATGACTGGATTTTTATTGTTGTTGGGCCCCGGGGATAGGAGGCTGATGGCTGCCGTATTAAAAACAACAATATCAAGGGAAAAAGCGGAGAAGCATGACCAGATGTGAAGCAAGGAAACACGAGAAGAAGGATATAGAGGAAAGAAGACTGTAAGGTCAAAGATGTGGACGTACAGGGGGTAATAACTCAGTAATGAGTATTGTCATAAAAGCTTAAGATTTCGTATGTAGATATGACTACAGTAAAAGAAAGTTAAACTACACAAAACACATTATAATGGGAAAGCTATGGAGTAGTTTTACAGAATCGGTAAGACTTCTTTCGGAAAAGATAAAGCCCGCCAAAAATTAATGTTCTGAGAAATCTTTCAAAACTATTAAATTATTTGATATTTTAATAATGAGACTTATACTGGATAAAAGCGATAAGGTTTTATTGCTTACAATGTGGTATATAATTTCTGTGTATTCTAGATTTTATGGACGAATCTCCTGTTTCAAAGCGAACGTTTGGCGTCTCCGTTGCGTCTTTATTTTTTGATCGAAGGATTTTATCCGTTAACATCATGAAGCTCGTAAGGTAAGAATGTTCCTAATCTTAATAAAATGAACCAGCAGAGATTATAGACTGTATACAAGGTTTCTATTCCAGTAATTTCAGACGTTTTGTTTCAGCAGTATCTCGATAAAGATACCGGGTCAATCAAGTAGTGGATCACAATGTTTTGATGGTCTTAAGGGGAGTAACACCCTCGTAGGTTATGTTGTAGAATCGTGTGAATATATTTTAATATATGAAGGCTAGTTTAATAGAAAGGCAACGTCGTTTTATCGCTGGGAAACCATGTTTTTGTTAAGTTAAATTGGCGTGGGTGTTTCCTTAGCTCGTGAGTTGAGCCCGCCGGATCTGAATAGCAATCTTTTAAAGAGTAACTAGATAGAAAGAATATGAGTCTTTTCGTAATTCGTAACCAATTATGGTTCATGAATAACAGAGCATTAAGATAGTTTAATGGCAAATATGGACACAACTTGTAAATTGAGCTTGAGATAAATATTTACATTGATACGTAATGTTCATTAGGTATATAAATAGGATTAGCTTAATATTTAATCACGTCTGGCAAGTGCTAATCAACCCGTGGTTTATTTTCGTGTTTGTTATTAGTATCTGTTGCATATTATGGAATTCTCTGTTTGAAGAACCTAAGTTTCGCTTGTCAGCTAGAACTTGGTATATTTTCATTGTATTTCTTTATAAATCTGTCTTGTCCCTCAAAAAACCAGCACAATTTCTGTTTAAGCTCACCCCACACTTGTTACTTCTATTTATATGGTAGGATTAGACATAGGCCTCGAGTATCTATAGTAGTAGTATTTTTTTTAAGTGTTAGTGTAGGCAAGCCCCTTCAAAATAAATCAAGAATAGTAACAAGCCACAGAAAAAGACCATATTCAAGGGGGATATATGTGTTACCACTTTATATATTGAATATATATATACTTTCCTGAAGTGTTGACAGTAAAGCAAGTGCAGTTCCTTCAGAATTATATATGATTCCGTATTAGTGTATAGATGTACCCATTAGTTATGTCAAGATTATTTGTTTTTGAAAATACAGTTGCAAAAGTAAATCCTTGAATGCATTAAAGAATACTTTGAAGTGAAAAGAGATTATGGGAAATGAGAGAACATGTATTGCATTGATTAAGCTCTGTGTGACACATTTGTCATCCTATAATGTTTTTTGTGTGACAAATGGTATGTTTTGTTTTTAAATATATATATATATATATATATATATATATATATATATATATATATATATATATTGCAGAATTCGATTGTTGAAGGAAGTACTATATATTTAGAGATCTTTCTGTCTCTGAAAGGTGAAGTATAAGTTTGCATGACATGGTTTCTTTTTTAATCTTGCCCAGGTTTCTAATGAAGCTGAGCCACGAGACTGTAACAATTGAATTGAAGAATGGCACCCAGGTTCAGGGTACGATTACAGGTGGGTAGAAACAAGATTTTTGTAGTTGTGAGTGTCCATTAATCTGTATATTGAGAGTTTTGAGCTGGAGACAGTTGCTCACATTCATATGCTAGATAGCTTGTCCATCTACATCTCATTTTGTCCTTTATTTTTTAGTACTGTCGATGTATCTTGGACCCTGTCTCAAAGATTCATGACAGTGGTGTACGTGAATGAATTTTTGTACCACTGAATGCTTCTAGTCAACTCTGCTTGGTTCATTACAGGAGCCCACTGCATTTCATTGTTTATAATAATCATTCACCAGTTTAGAAAGTGCTCTAGTAAAGTATGATTATACGTAAGGTATTGGTAAATTAGTGTTACAGGCATTTACCTCCATGCAGGTGTGGATGTGGCGATGAACACTCATTTGAAGAGTGTAAAAATGACGTTGAAAAACCTTGACCCAGTTAGTTATGACACACTGACCATTAGAGGTAACAACATCCGCTACTTCATTCTGCCAGAATCTCTCCCATTAGAAAATCTGCTGATTGATGATGGTCCCAGAGCAAGGAGAGGTCGCGGTGATCGTGGACGAGGCAAGTGCTAAATATGATTGGTCATTAGTCACAAAGTATTTTTCAAATCTTTTTATATGTTCACCATTTCCTGTCTTAATAAGGTAGTGTTGGGACTAATGAAGAAAATGGCTTTGTTCACTTATATCCATTCTGTAGCTTTCATGTACAATGTACTGAAACTAGAGTTCCAGTTATTTCCATGGTTAGTATTACAGTAATGGACTTTGAAATGTAGACATGTTCACCAATCAACTGGAAGTCACTTTTATATCCTAATACTGCAAGAATCAAAGTTTTAACCATGATGGTATGCATTGTACTGTATTTAAGATATTGAGTACAAACTATCTTTATTTTATTTTCCATCATTTAACTTAGTTCTAACCATGTTTAAAGGTTGTCTCCAAGTCTGAGAAACATTTGTAGTATTTGAGATATTCAGATAACATATATGTTTGAGCCTTTTGATAATTCCATTGCAAGTCTGAGAAACATTTGTAGTATTTGAAATGTTTTGATAACTTATAAGTTTGAGCATTTTGATAATTCTATTGTGGTAAGTGAGAAGGTTTGTCAAGGCATTTAGAAAAGGAAATTGTATGGTTAGGAAGAGAGTGGTAAATGTGAGTGAGCTTGAAAAAGAGGTTTGTGTAAAGAGATACCAGAAGAAATTAAGTTTAGAATGGGAAAAAGGTGCGAGTAAATGAAGCTAGAGGAGTGGGTGAGGAATGGTAAGTATTTAGGGAAGTCATGTGGACATAAGAGAAATCTGTGGTATATGGGAGGTGGACATGTGAGAAATGTAATTGTGTGGTAGGATGAGAAGTTAAAGTTTCCAGTGAAGGAGAAAAGAGAGGTGTATGAGCATTTCATGCAGTGTCATTGATTGGGAGATGCACAAGAGAAAGCAACAGGACATCAAAAGGGATTGAAAAAGAGGGTTGATGAGAGCTGATATAAGTGTGTATCAACAAATTTTATGACAATTAAGAAAATATTTTTGGAGGAGGTTAATATTGTGAAAAAAAAAAATTGAATATCGATGAAAGGGGCAAATATGTAAATGACAGAAGTGAATGTTTGAATTACAACGATGCAAGCTTGTTAAGTATACCAAGTAAGATGTATGGAAGAGTGGTGATTGTGGGGATGATGGCATACACAGCATCAAATTGAGGAGAAACATTGTGGCTTAAGGGGTGGGAGAGGATGTGTTGATCAGATTTTTGCTCTCAAGAATCTGTGTGAGATACGTGGAGAGAAGGGTTTATCTTTACCATTAAAGGATAAGAGAGCGGTGTCACAATAAAAAGACTTTGGTTGAGGGAGCTGAAGAGATTGCTGAAATGGTGTGGATGTATGGAGAGAATGAGTGAGGGAAGGTTGACAGAGGATGTATTTGTCAGAAGTGGAGGGAATGAGAACAGGGAGACCAAATTGGAAATGGAAGAATAGAGTGAAGATTTTGAATGACAGGGGCTTGCACATGCATGAGGGTAAAAGGTATGCACAGGATAAAGTGAATTAGAATGATATGGCATACTGGGATGATGTGTTGTCAGTGGACTGAATCAGGGCACGTGAAGTATCAGGTAAATCGTGGGAAGGTTTGTGGGGCCTGGTTGTGGATAAGGATCTGTGATTTCACTGTGTTACACATGACAGTGAGAGGATGGATGAGAGTAAATGATGCCTTTCTGTGTCTCCTCCTGATACTACCTCTCTAAAGCAGGAAGTAGCCATCACGTATGAAAGAAATGTTGTAGCATACTCATTTAATGCAAGACTTTAGCTTGTGGAAGCTATTGCTCTATCCCTGATGATAATCTTGTGTTGCTTTATTTTATAGTAAATTTATTAAGGTGCTGCATTCCATTTTCAGGTCTTGGTGGTCGTGGTCGAGGCCGTGGTGGACGTGGTCGAGGCCGTGGTGGCCCACGAGGCAGAGGTCGAGGTGGACCACCACGCCGTTGAGCAAGCATGTAATAAGAACATGTAAATTCAGCCATTTTGTACAAATTGTGGCAAGATATTTGTGAATTATTTTTGCTTCATTTTGTTTTTGAATGCTATCATTGACATGATTTATGGTACAGTAAACCCTCGACATAACAGACAAATATAGGGATGGAGTGTACGTTAACATAGAAAGTCTGTTTAATGAAATGTTACCTAGTTGAAGTGTAGTTGAAGAAAAGTTTTTTGAAAGAAAAAGGAGGCATTTGGGCAGTACTTACAAAGGAGTGCAGATGACTGGGAGATGTATAAGAGAAAGTGGCAGGAACTCAAGAAGAAGGTGCAGTGGTTGAAAAAGAGGGCAAATGAGAGTTGAGTTGGGAGAGCATCATTAAACTTTAGGGAGAATATAGATGTTTTAGGGGGTAATTATTTCTAGAATTATTATTGGTTATTTCAAGGGTTTACTGTATTTTGTTTTTAACTAGAAATTGTGAAATAGGAAATATACTTACTGGCCCAAGAGATCTATCAAGACAATTAATTTCTTAAAGCTTTTGGGGCATCTTAAGTGGTCTAGAATGATGCTATGTGTTCATGGATTTGAGAAAGTTTCATTTGTTTAGGGAAAGTGTAATTCATAAATACTTGTTAATATATGTGAACCTTGCAGATAGAAAAAATCTGCACGAGGCTTAGGCACTTTAGCCAATTTCTTTCAGGAATTGGAAGTATTTTAAAATGCATTCCTCTCATTCGTGAAAGTTTTCATGTAAGGAATGGTGATTACTTGCATGATAAGTCATTACATTGCACTTAATTATTTGATTACGTTCAATATAAAGTGGATTTTTTATTAAGATCTTTTTGATTATCCCCTTCTTGAGTTGGCAAGTTTTAGCAACTTCGTCTTTAACAGTCCTTAACAGCAACATTACATGTTCGTAGATTTCATTTATTGAATTTTTAAAAGTACTGTTTTGCAGAGAAGGAAGCGTTGGCTTCAGATATTTATTCTAAGTTTGCATATAAGTGCTTCCAGTGTGTCGGCAAAGTTCATTCATAGGCAGTATCCACTGCTTAACTTATGTGTGAGGGGCTCCCACCAGGCAGAGTTTTTGAAGCTTTTACCCCCTTTCATTTCATATTACTTGCAACCACACACATTCTGACATTCCAGCCCAAGCCTTCAAGGATTAATACTTGTTTGACTCTTTCTTGTTTGAAATGGTTATAGAAGAGGGGAAGGTTTCCAATGTTGTAGGCACTCTGTGAGGGAGCTGAATCAACACTATGAGGTGATCTGGAAGTGGAAGTATTGTGTATGTAATCGTGCAAGGACTCGCTGGAAATTAGATGTCATATACCCATTGCTATGCTTCAAGGTTAGGGCTTGGTACTCGATTTTCATAATTAATATCTTAAAAAAGTGAAAGTTGTGCTTGACCAATTTTATATAGAGATGGAGTTGAGATGATTAATAGATATCCTTGGGGATTGGGGAGTAAAGATATAACTGAATTATGGATTTTTTACTGCATATCATTCGAGGAGACTGATTGCAGGAAGCAGACTGAATGGCAGGAGTAGGGTTCAGAAACCTTCCTTTCCATGTGTCACTTGCTGAAAACACAATCAAAGGAAAGCCAAATGAGGATTTGGCCTTAAAGGGTCTGGATGGGATGCCTGAATGTGTATGGCTATAACCAGGTTGAAAAATAGAGATTATTGATATCCTTAATGAGAAAGCTGAATGTTCTGGTTTTTAGTGAAATGAGGTTGATGGGGAAGGGATTAGAATGTTTCAGTGTGTAAAGTTTGGGGTTAGTAGGAGGGTAAGGCTTGTATACAAGTAGAAAGGGAGGAAGATGAGTTGTTCCCAATGTAGAAGGAGCTGTGTCATTTCTGCAGCGTTAATTTTTTCTTTGAGCTTGGGAAACCTAGTTTCACATGCATGCAACAAAACTGGAACTACTTCATAATTACCACTTGCATTCTACATGTCCATGTTGTCAGGGCATCTTCAACTCCTCTTCTTGTTCATCTTGACACTGCCTTCATTTTACTTTTTTTTTTTTTTTTTCTATTCGCCATTTCCCGCATTAGCGAGGTAGCATTAAGAACAGAGGACTGGGCCTTTGAGGGAATAACCTCACCTGGCCCCCTTCTCTGTTCCTTCTTTTGGAGAAAAAAAAAAAAAAAAAAAAAATGAGAGGGGAGGATTTCCAGCCCCCCGCTCCCTTCCCTTTTAGTCGCCTTCTACAACACGCAGGGAATACGTGGGAAGTATTCTTTCTCCCCTATCCCCAGGGATAATTTTACTTCTTGATTGTGGGAATATTTTTTCTACATTCTAGCTATCTTCTATACTTCTGATGCACAACTCCAATCAAGGGGATGTTCATGGTAAAAGTCTCCAAATTCATTTTCATTTCTTAATTTTTCACCATAAAATTTTTATATGATTTTAAATATAAAGTTCAAATATTTTCTTTCATTTGATATTCACTCTTTTATATAGATTTTGCATATTGATGTCTATCCATTGATAGTTTGTTCCCCCAGAATGTCCAAACACATCATAGTATGCATGCTCCATCTCTTACACCTTGGACCAGTCTCCTCATTACAAAGCTCTATGCTGTCCCGGGATGCCTGCTATCTTCCTCTCACAGCTTTCTTCTACCCTGTCAGTGATTATTTTCTTACAAACTTATCATCTTGTATCCTCCTTGCATGACTAAAACCTGTAAAGGTATTATAATTATTGACCCACTATGTGACACCACATCTTGTCATTCCATCTCACTCCACTCTGTTTGTTAACTTTACAAGGAACTCCCCAATTAAATAATTTACTTCAGTAGCCTGAATCCTAAAACTTTTAGCTTTGAGCTACATCTTGTAGATACCTGTAGTTAGGGCCGACAAGACTATACCTTTATTTATTTTTGATTACATTTAAGGTCACATTCTCTCATTTTGATATTCATTCCTACCAAGGATCCAGTTGCTTTCCTCTTAAGACATCTATTCCCCATGGTTCCTCCTTATGTCATGTTTGTGTGGTACAGAACCTGAATACTTGAATTCTTTAACTTCTTTTAACAGTTCACCACCCCATCGAACCTTACCTTGAGCCCACTGTTTTTTATTATTTATTGTGTATGATATTACAGAGTTTAACACTTCAACCACCCTTTTTTCAGATTCTCTCACCTTAGTGCTAGCAGGGAGGGAAATGGGAAATATGCCAGGGATAAGCTGACACATTCAAAAAAGCATTGATTAATAGTTGAAAATTGTTGCAGATGAGCATAGGACTGACAGTTATAAGTTTGGTGGCATAGAAAACAATATCGTTGATCAAGCATGATAAACTGTGAAAGCCATGAAACGTCTCATAGGTTCCCATGGGTAGGAAAGTACACACTACTAAAAATTTCTCCCCAGCGGTATATCTTCACTCTCAGCTAATACATCGAATCATCTGCAGACAAGTATTTATCCAATTTATTTATCTTTTTTTCCTCTTGGTCATTTCTGGCTTTCATCTCTTGTTGGACCATCCATTTAGTACTGTACTTGAAGAGCCAGGGTGACATCACATTACCTTTTCTAAACCATATGTATTTAAGAACACAGCTTACTCTTCACTTTTAGTTTTTTTTTTTAATTGATTTTTGTTGCATCCAAAAACTTTTCCTCTAATGCCATAAATTTTCATCCCATTCCAGAGTGCATTCAAGTCCATTTTGTGAAACACTTTTCATAGGTACATTTTGTGAAACCTCTCCATAGTATATGAATGCTGTATTTTTCCTCTTTTTTTTCCCCCCCCACAAAGCTGTATAAGTTTTTGCTACAATCATAAACATTTGATTCACTCTTTTTTTTTTTTTTTATCCAAAGCTTTCCCATCTTGTAAGGTGAATACCAGATGCACATATCATCTTTTCATTAATTGTACCTGTCAACTTCACATATGGGCCTCTATATGCTGTATCTTTTACTACAAGTTTACACATTTGAATTTACTGCTTTCATTGCTATTAAGTGGTCTTTTATAATCTTTGACCTTAATTAGTACTGTAGTCATTCTTTATTACTCTATTTATCTTAAAACAGCTTTCTAGTACTGCATTATTTTATCAGCCCTCTATTTTTCATCCTTTTTTTTTTTTTTTACTACCTGCAACCTTGTACACCTAAATCATTAACAAGTTTGTCAAACTTCTGTCCTGTTACACTTGAATTTTAGGTATGTGACAAACATCCCTCTGCCTCTCTTGACTACCAATCCGCCACATAAAATGTATGGTGTTGTTTCGTGGAATAGATGTTTTAAGTGCCACACACAACCTTATACTTACATTCAGTAAGTTTTGCTTTCATCAACTATGGTCACAGAATCAGTCATAAGTTATGTATGTATACTTAACCAGATCTGATGATGTGAAGCATGTGTCAAGCATAGATGTTTGAAAGTGCTGAATGCTATTTTATGCAACTTGATACAAGTTCATTTTTATAGATCAATCATTATAATGGGAAAAGAATCACAGGGCTTGGATAAACATTTTTGATGTTATTAGCTTAAATTTCTGTAATTTCATATACCATCATCAGAGCCTATAAAGAAAGGATAATGTGCATTTAGTATCTTAGGAGTTTCTGTTGAATGCATAGTCTCTTGAGAAAATGCATATAAAAGCCCAAGGTAAAATATATCGAGAAAGAATGAATAAAGAAAAAAATAATGAATACCCAAAAATCTTAACCTTAAGTAACATACATTAAAATGTGAATATTTAACAGTTCTAGTTTGTCCTAATTGTAAAAGTTATACGTACTCTGAACTTGATAAAAAATCTAAAAACACAAATATGTTTTTAGTTTTATTATGTTTAGAAAACCGTCAAATTTTAGAAGTTTTAATGTTAGAATATTTAATTGCAAAATGTATAATATGTATCTAAAAAGATTTTGCCTATGTTGAATGTCACATCTTAATGTATATTAGTTGTGGTAGAATTCTTTATTATTTTTAGTTTTTTCTTTTGATACCTCTCGATTATTCATTTCATGGGCTTTTATATGTATTTTCTTAAGAAACATTTTAGACTACAGAAATTCGTAATGTATATATTACATGTGTACTGCTCTTTCTTTATGTTATTGGCTTTGATGATGGTATCCATAATTACTGACATGTAAGCCAATAAGATAAAAAATGTTCATCCAAGCTCTAGGGTTTCTCTTCCTACATAAACTGCTGTTTCAAAGCGACAGAACCATTGCCGTGTTTTGCCGTCTGCATACCTAGTTATCAAATTGACCGCTCCAGCCTCGGGCAGGATGAGAGACCTTGTTTGGTTAGGTGTGACCGGCCTCTAGCTTTTAACATCTCTTCTGTATGTCTCAACTGTGGATGTTAATAGTCCCACTTGCTTACACAGCACCAGTTGGCAGAAAGGACTAAAAGCGCGATCAGGATCTACATACGCCAAACCTAACGTAACTTAAAGGGTTGTGAAAGAAAATTGGTTACCGCTTCCCGTAACTGGCAAATAGTTGTTTGTAAGAATACAGAATGCTTGAAGGTTAGCATAAACAGGAAACTAACTGCTTGGGGCTCACGAAGTTCAATAAACCCACAGTTAATGTTACTACCCAACAGCAAGAACACAGAATTTACCCTTGATTGCCATGTTCGTTTCGAAACAATTTTATGGCAACGGCTTTAGATGTTAAAAGTTTCTGCTACAGACCGCGAAGAGGAGACCCGTGTGACGGAAAGGAAATACGGATATGAAATAATGATAGTATTTTCGGTTAGACTAATGGTTTCAGAGCTAGGGAGCGTTTGCTTATCTAGTGACGTTCGCCGTGTTGTTAAAGAAACTGAATATGTATGGATAAAGCTAACTAATGAGTCGAATTATCAAATTCTTATACAAAAACTACCTTTTCCAGACATGTCATATTCTAAGTGAAAAACGTATTTGATTTCAGCTTGCACAAGCTTCCACAGTTGAATTTTAGTGCACCACATTATCTGGCGCTGTTAAATACCTGACGAAGAATTTACTATCGAAATGTTGTTCCAAGTAGGTTTTAGTACATTTACCCAAATGCTAGTGTATGCACTGGTATGCAATAGCCCTACTTAAGGACTAATTTGAACAATACCTTAATCTTTGCTAAGCAGTAATGTAAATCACGATATGTATCTTTTCAGTCGAAGGATTCCTGAGGCGAATGACTTAAAACTGATAAGAATGATAACTTTTCTAAGAATAGAAGGATTTGGACATCATATAGGCTCAAAGCAACTTGTTGACAGTATAATCCATAGTTTTGTTTTCTTATTGTGCTGCTATTTCCTGAAAGTACCAAGGTATGCGGGACATGAAGGAAAACATTTTATTTTTGGATTTGAACCGAGTATGGAGATGCCATGAAGATTCTCTTTGCGAAAGGGATGAAAAAAATCTATGAAGAATTGTATAGTGTATACATGAGTATTTGCCATGCATAAATCTCTGTAAAAATACAGTTTGAATTAAGACCAAGATGGTATTTCCCAGCAAAGTCCTGAGCTCCGTGGCGTTGCCGCTGGCGGGCCTACTGCGCAGTGTTGTCCCGTCAAAACAGTGAAGCAAGCCAAAGTGAGAACTCGAAGCATTAGTCCGTGACGCGTATTTTCATGTGTGTAACGGTGACCGTGGAGTGAATTGTCCCAATACCTGGTAATAACGCACTTGAACACCTGCTTCACGCGGCTGTTGGGACGTCACAACTAAATAAGGTACGTAAGTGTGCTGTTCAAGACGAATAATGCTCGAGCCTTTGTTGTCAACTGGGGTTATTCTGGCACGTGAAGGTCTCGGCCGCTCCCAGGATGTTGTCATCCACTCGGTTTGTTTACAAACCTCTAGCCAACGTGTCTGCCAACCCAGGCACTTTTGCTGGGAAGCCAGGCAACAACAGGCCTTGTGGAGAATTCCATTGTTCTGGAAGATATGCCTAGGGCTTCCACGAATCGGTATTTAAAGCATTTTCCTTTTTGGAGTTTAGTTGAAATCGGCTTTGCTTGAATGGTGCTAAAGAAAACGGAAGCGTACACTCGTATATTTGGATCAGCTGCTCAGTTCTAGGCCTTAAAAGTACATTTATATAAGGAAATCAAACAAAATCACAGCCCCTGTGGTCTGTTATTGCATGCAGTTGTGCGTGACTAAAGTGAATTAGTGTTCGTATCCGTATGTCATCGATGCACAGTGGCAAATACACAGGAACTAGTATTGATATTTTCTAGGCAAGGACATTGATTACCCTTGGTTCGTACTAGACGCAGTATGTTACAGCTGAGCTAACATTTTGCATTGGAAAAGAAGTGACATTTAGTTATTGTCAGCTTAGGAGCCGCATCATTGTGTAAATCGGACTATGCAGGTTACCAGTTCCCAGAATGAAGCTTGCAGTGTAATGTAAACAAACGCTCCATTGAAGGTTAGGTCGAGTTGGGTTGTACAGTTGTGATATATATTTTCATACAGTTTGGTTGGTATTTTGTATGATTAGTCTCTTATCCTTCATTCTAAAAAGAAAAGGGAGTTTCATTATACGGGGACAATAATAACCCTCCGAACGAATTGAACTAAAATTGTACATAACTGGTGTGTGTTGGGATTGAGTTAGGGTAGCTGGATGAATTAAGGTAGGTTAGATTTAGGAAGGACCATGTAAGACTGAGTTGGATTTGTCGTCGGTAAGCTAGGTTGAGTTGAGCAAGCTTGAAAAGCAATACCTCATATTACTAAGATTTAGATTTGATTGTTATTTTGCGAAATACATATGCCTTCAATGAATGCTCTTGTGGTTTCAATGAGTAATTCACCGTCACTTGTAAGTGCCCCTAGTTTACTGAAGACCTTTGTGAAGTTATAAAGGTGGTGATCTCATGTCTTTTTCTTTGAATGTATCATCTAGATCATGGGAGCACTTTTTTTTTTTATCACAATGAATCCATTTTCAGAATCAGTGAGGTGCGCATATTTGGTTAGGACAGCGGTCTGAGGATAGTAGACAATAAAGAATGGAATTGAAAGTAGGAGGGAAGGAGAACGAAATGGAATGGAAGAAAATAGGAAAACAAGATCATGGATGAAATGCTGTCGTAGAATGATCATTTTTTGTCTTTTTTGTTCAGTTCTATCGTTTGGAAAACAATACAGGAGGGGAGGATTTTCATTCTTCTTCTCCCGCCTCTCTTAGTTAACTTCGAGTCGGAAGATACCTGAGCAGTATTTTCTCCCGTATCTCCAGGGGTGTATATATATATATATATATATATATATATATATATATATATATATATATAGAGAGAGAGAGAGAGAGAGAGAGTTATAATTATTTTTACAGGAAGGTGGGAGCTTTACTCGTGGGGCCCCTTCTTTTGAACTCTTCTATCATATTTTTTTTTTTAACTTCTGTATGCTGTCCACCTTTACATTTTCATCATTCACTCCATTCCATTCATCCACCACTCAAACCATGAATGGACTTCTTTACATCTTTTCGAACAAGTTTCTTGCCTAATTTCATGTTATGGCCTCTGGCTGTTATGTCGTTGTATCTTTTAAGAGTTGTTCACTTGACTTTATCAAACTGGTTTGAAAACCTGAAGGTTAGGTCGCTCCTTACTCTTCTCTCTAACATGGTGGGCAAATTTAAGGCCTCTAACCTTTCCCCGAAACTCGGCCTCTTAATTTTATCACCATGTTTGTTGCCCTCCCGACTCTCTTATTTGTTCTTTGTGCTTCTTGAACTCGGTGACCTCAGTTGAGGCTTTCTGTAGTTTTGGCAAATTGAAGTTAGGATGTAAACTGCATTTCGATTATTTTATATCACTGTGATTGTATGCTTTTCAGATTTTGCCAACATGATTTGTATACTGTTTTCCTAAGCTGACACTAGGGATAGGTTAGGGAGTATGTCTATTCTTTTGTCTCTCTTGCACGGAATTCTGCCATTAATTTCTCACTGAATGCTGTTCATATCGAGTCTTACGCTGTGTCTTACGTCCTTATTATCCTGCATTCGGGAGGGTTGAATTTTATCAGTCATGTACAAGACGAAGATTTGGGGCGCTTGTTTATGCAATCCTCTTTGCTTTCTGCATCCTTCATAACTTTGTTACTATCCACAATCATGTTCAGATGGGAGTTCAAACCTTCCGGCAAGTCATTTTGATTATGTGGAACAGCACTGGTCCCAAAGCAGATCCCTGAGGCACGCCTGAAGATCCATTACTTTACCAACCTCTCCTGTGTGGTAGTGTCAAATGCTTTCTGGCTGTCAAGGTAAAGATTCTACCCAGCCTCCTGTTTTGCCTGAAACTGAGCTAATCCTGTCATAATTGTTTACTTATATATGTGAAACAGACCTATTTGATTAAGAGACGGGGCAATACGAGTGTTAAAACTCTCCGCAGCGCAAAAATAACATTCACCCAAGAGTATTCTGTTTTGCTGGACTAATGTGTCTCGTATCGGTAGTTCGAAAGCTGTAGGTGGCGGGATTACTTCCCCCGACGTATTACACGCGTGCAGTCGTGTCGTAACTATAGACGCAACGGAAGGCTGGGTTTTGTTTTTTCTTTTAGTTTTGTTGTAACTATAGATGCAACGGAAGGCTGGCTTTTGTTTTTATTTTAGTCATGTTGTAACTATAGATGCAACGGATGGCTGACTATTTTTTATTAATTTTAGTCTTGTAACTATAGATGCAGTGGAAGGTTGGCTTTTGTTTTTGATTCTTGTAACTATAGATGCAACGGATGGCTGGGTTTTGTTTTATAATTCAGTCTTGTAATTATAGATGCAACGGAAGGCTGGCTTTTGTTTTTTATTTTAGTCTTGAAGGTCCTGGTCTTGGATGTGGTTCCTTCACTTTTTTGTGATTATTAGAAAGGGATTTTGATGGTGAAGGTAGAATTATCATGGTTGGTGTTTTGAGTGTTGTATTGTCAGCCATATGGTAAATTTTTTCAGTAACATTTAAGGCCATAGACATTTTAATGTCCTCGCCTCTCCATTTCCTGGTTCTTGAATAAACAATCGAGACGACCTATCGGATGAAGTTGTTGAGTGTAGACCAAACGGTCGTAACGAGTGAACTTGTTGACTAGACCAGACGATCGTAACGAGTGAAATTGTTGAATGTAGACCAGACGATCGTAACGAGTGAAGTTGTTGAGTGTAGACCAGACGATCGTAACGAGTGAAGTTGTTGAGTGTAGACCAGACGATCGTAACGAGAGTTTTTGAGTGTAGGCCAGACGATCGTAACGAGTGAAGAAACTGAGTGTAGACCAGATGATCGTAACGAGAGTTGTTGAGTGTAGACCAGACGATCGTAACGAGAGTTGTTGAGTGTAGACCAGACGATCGTAACGAGAGTTGTTGAGTGTAGACCAGACGATCGTAACGAGTGAAGTTGTTGACTAGACAAGACTATCGTATCGAGTGAAGTTGTTAAGTGTAGACCAGACGATCGTAACGAGAGAAGTTGTTGAATGTAGACCAGACGATCTTAACGAGTGAAGTTGTTAAGTGTAGACCAGACGATCGTAACGAGTGAAGTTGTTGAATGTAGACCAGACGATCGTAACGAGTGAAGTTAAGTGTAGACCAGACGATCGTAACGAGTGAAGTTGTTGAGTGTAGACCAGACGATCGTAATGAGTGAAGTTGTTGAATGTAGACCAGACGATCTTAATGAGGTGTCAGTGGAACATCTACTGAACCAGTTTAGTTCGTTGTATCTGCTCACGGCGTTGTATTGGTGCATCAGACGCCAAGAGGACATATAGATGTATATCTTTATATTCATTTTCTTTAATTCTTGAAGCGAGAAGTGTACTCTGAGATGGGTGCTGGTGACACTCGGAAGGCCTTTTTCAGTTGAGGAGACGCTTGTATCCGTGGAGCGAACGACCCCAGTCATAGTGGAGCGTTGGAGTTAAATATTGACCGAGTTGGTAACAGAGAAGTGGGATTGCCCCCCCACTCGACCTTTTGCCTTCCAGATGGCGAGTCTTGTTGCTTCCAGGTGGCGAGTGTTGGAGGCTGCAGCTTCCAGGGTGTCGACTGTGGATGGAGGGTGTTGTTGGAAGCTGCAGCTTCCAGGGTGTGACTGTGGACGGTGAATGTTGTCGGAGGCCGGAGTTTCCAGGGTGTGACTGTGGACGATGAGTGTTGTTGGAGGCCGGAGTTTCCAGGGTGTGACTGTGGACGGTGAGTGTTGTTGGAGGCCAGAGCTTCCAGGGTGTGACTGTGGACGATGAGTGTTGTTGGAGGCCCGAGTTTCCAGGGTGTGACTGTGGACGATGAGTGTTGTTGGAGGCCGAGTTTCCAGGGTGTGACTGTGGACGGTGAGTGTTGTTGGAGGCCAGAGCTTCCAGGGTGTGACTGTGGACGGTGGGTGTTGTTGGAGGCAGGAACTTCCAGGGTGTGACTGTGGACGGTGGGTGTTGTTGGAGGCAGGAACTTCCAGGGTGTGACTGTGGACGGTGGGTGTTGTTGGAGGCAGGAACTTCCAGGGTGTGACTGTGGACGGTGAACGTTGTTGGAGGCTGCTGCTTGTAGGGAGTAAGTAGGCTGCACCTGTCCAGCGCCATGGAGAGAATTGATCGTCCCTCCCTGAGAGGGGGTAGAAGTAGCTTGGTGGATATTACGTTTTCCCCACCACACCAGCGTGTAGCTCCACGCACACACACACACACACACACACACACACACAATGGGACAAAAAATAAAGTGTTCAGGGATGATGGGTCGGGCTCAGTGATTGAGTTGCTGTAGAGGTTACAATGATTAGAAAGAATGTCACCAAGGATTGGCCAGCGGGATATGGATTATTCAGAAGGTTACGTGGCGAGTGAAGTTTACGACAGCTGCACAAACGTTGATTGGGATGTTACGTATCAAGATATGTAGCAGATGAGCCGTTTACAGCAAGCAGGAATAAGGAGCTTTGCAGGCATTCGAGGGAGGACATAGTTAAGGGTGAAATGCTTGTACATATTATATGTAATGTTTGGTTAGAAGTTATCTCTGCACTCACCACTACTCGTACAGCAGTCAAGTAATATGTACGCAGTTGCAAGGTGTGCTGGGGGCCAGCTTCTGTTTGCCTGTGAAAGTTCAACAGTAGGTCTCGTGTATAATCAACGGGAGGGACAGATTCCCCTGACGATCATCCATATATATATGCCCAGCGTTCTTCGTCGCCAGTCCCACCACACGGCTGAAAATATCGCTGGTATCTCTCTCTCTCTCTCTCTCTCTCTCTCCTATAGTCGACGTTCGTTGTATTTTTTTTTTCTACCTTCGTAATGAACGCCTGACCCGTAACCAGGTATATTGTTGACCGTCCTCTGACACGGCCTGTGGTCCCAAACCACCTAAATTGACAACACCCACAGCCAGCCTGTCTCTACCCCAGAGAGGCGCTCCTGAAGGAGGTGGTG
>NC_092251.1:6477500-6500000 GCF_036320965.1 Panulirus ornatus | reverse complement strand
TGTGGAGAAATGCCCGCCACATGTTGTATCCAGGCAAATACTCCTGGAATGTCCAGGTAGTGGGTTTTTTTTTCTGCTTCTTCTACTCGTCTCGAACTTTTGCTATTTCTTATTGCTTCGTCCAGTCGCTTGGTTGTCGCCTTTTGATGGGAGTCAGGCATTGGGTTGGCATCACGTACTCCAGTCATCTACCGTTCTCCTGTGTCTCCTGCGTGGTGTAGGAGCACCTCCCTCCTCTCTTGCCGGAGGTGAAGATCGCAAGATTATGCAAGATATTGCAAGGTCCCCGGGCCACACGTCCATGAGACCTCCGGAACTTTTGTCTTCCAGTCTCCAGAAATACACAACGACTGTCTTTTTTTTTTCTTGTTTTCCTCAGTTTATATTGGCAAGGAAACGTCAGTCAGTCGATATCTCAACCTGGATTTCAATCTTGGGCTGGATACTCTCGCCCAAGACTGCTGGAAACGCTAAAGGAATGTGGAATTTTGATCGTGTTGACGGATGGAGGAGCTACATCCTCTAATTCGTGACGAATTCGAACGTGTGTAATTAATTGGTCGTCACAAGGAAGAGGACAGACGTAAGGTGCTTGCTGCCTTGTGGTCCTGACCCCGACAGCTGGAGGCCAGATAGACAGGTGCAGCTGCTTGGTACGGAACTCCTTTCTCATCTTCACCGAATATCATCATTTGCTCTGCAAGTGTTTGGCGCGAAGAGTTTTTCAGTGGATATCATACAAGAAGACAGTCTCCTGCACATGTATTCAGGCCTCGTATCTCCCTCTGGTTCACCATAATGATGTCTGAGGGTGAGGGTGGAGAAGGCTTCGAGTTGGTGGGTCAACTACGATGGGGCGAATCTCTCAGACAGACCTTGGCATCGACAGGAAAAAAAAGGGCATATCCGAGGATTGCTCGCGAGTCGGGAGCCTCCGCCTTCTTAGTCTTAAGTGTTGAGGGAGACGCATGCCACTGGCTACACTCACAAGACTGACCATCAGTAAACTGTTACAGGTGGAGCAACGACGTGCCTTAACACCCATCGCTCGTCAGTGTAACCTCATAACTCGTCTCTGTAATCTCATAATTCGTCATTCTAACCATAATTCGTCACTGTAACCTTCATAATTCATTGTAACTTAGTAATTCGTCACTGTAACCTCATAATTCGTCACTAACAATTCGTCATTGTAGCTTCATAATTCGTCACTGTAACCTCATAATTCGTCACTGTAACCTCATAATTCGTCACTGTAATCTTATGATTCGTCACAAGCGTCATAGTGGAATCTCGCGAATGGTGTTTGCTCGCCGTGATGAAGCAAACCAGTGCCTTAAAAAAAAAAACAGAATTGGATCCTCTTGAACTCGGAGGAGTAGATACCCTCTTATCATAACAAAGCTGTTTGTGAAGAAATGGCTCTACCTCCAGCAGCTGGGCCTGGGCACAGGCTCCCACGCAAGACACGGCAACCCAACCCATCCAGGTTGTGAAGATGGGACGCCAGAGAGAGAGAGAGAGAGAGAGAGTCAGTCAAGTCTCCGTGGTGACACGAAGGTACCTTGTCGGACTCCCTCAGGTTTTTGCCGGCGATGCCGTCCTGGTCAAGCCAAGATCAGGGCCGACTCCAAGGTCCCGTCGGCTCTGGGTTCTTTTTTTTTTATATTATTATTAATTTTTTTATCCAGTTGGCCTCGCGACACCATTGTGAGTGACTGTGGCTACTTTTGTCCATGTTGCTATGAAGCACCTTCCATCCGTAGAGAGAGAGAGAGAGAGAGAGAGAGAGAGAGAGAGAGAGAGAGAGAGAGATAAGCCGAGCAACGGACGAGTGCCGCCGCCGCAAGCGGGACGCCGGGTTCTGCCGCTCTTCGCTCCGTTCCCAATGCGAGGGAGGAGGGGAGGAGGAGGTCCTGGTGAGTCGTCGGCTTGGGGACTGGTGACCACAGTGAGAGGGCTCAGCCACCCACCACCGCATCGATGCTTGTGCCCTCTGGCGGCGATCCGTGAGGTGCCAATGAAAGCGTCTTGCAATACCCCTCCCTCTCTCTCTCGAGTGACTAGAAGTTGTGATCGAATTCACGTATTGGATTTGATTTTCTTGTAGACGCTGAGTGTGATTTTTGTTTTTCCAAAAGTCACCGTGGCACAATTGTCGTCGCTTCTCATTTTCTCTTGTCTGTCTGTCTGTTTGTCCGAACCATCTTTTGTCCCGTGATTTTTTATTTTTCTTATGAAAAGAGGTTGAGAAGTAAGTGGATGGCCTTCAGGGGCCAGGGTTAGTACAGACCTGAGGACAGGGTGACCTGCGCTCTCTCTCTCTCTCTCTCTCTCTCTCTCTCTCTCTCTCTCTCTCTCTCTCTCTCTCTCTCTCTCTCTCTCTCCCCCCCTCTCTCTCTCTCTCTCTCTCCTCTCCTCTCCTCTCCTCTCCCCCCTCCCCTCCGTCATATTTTCGACCGTACAAAAATTAACCTCCCCATCCCCACCACCACCCTCCCTCACCCTTGTGATGAGCCTCCCCCACCACCACCACCACCACCACCACCACCATCCTCCCTCACCCTTGTGATGAGCCTCCCCCACCACCACCACCACCATCCTCCCTCACCTTTGTGATGAGCCTCCACTTCGAGAGGAAGTTGACCTGTGGGTGCTTGGCTCCGGTCCAGCCCCAGGTGTGGCGGGACCCTTCTTGCGCCGCCCAATTAGAATAAGATCAGCGAAATGCCTTTTTTTTGTGGAGAGACTTTTATTTATCACTGAGGTTTTGTGGAAAAGTTTTTTGTTTTACTCACGAAATAAATGTGTGGATTTTGATTTGCGCTGTACGGGTTTTTCGTGGAGGTTTGTTAAGGGAAATGAAATGTAGATGATTGGAGTTTATATAGTGGTGGGAGGTAGAGTGGCTGGTTGATGGGTGGTGGTGGTAGTGATTATTAGGGGTGGTGGTAAGTAGAGGCATTGATGGAGTGGTGGGGCTGCCCGACCCACCTCTCCACAAGGACCAGGTTGTCCCCCTGTCTCCTCCTCCTCCTCCTCCTCCTCCAGGAGACAAGAAAAACCTTGATTGGTACCATTTCCTGTGGGCGTGGTCCCGGGGTATGTCCCGGGATGGTTCCCCCAGCGTGTACTAGTGGGATGGGATCTGGGATGGGTCCCACCGACGTGGAAGGAGCCGATGCCACATAGAAGAGGCCTGGTGATCTGATCAGCTGATGGGACCGCCACGGGGTCTGCCACATCACAACACGCCCGACTCACGTGTAGATGCTGACCTCTGGATAACATACGCTCTACGCGGTTGCGTTACGGTACCGGCTGGCGTAATCCGTGTACAAGGTAACGCACAGTGTGTTACACAGTGAGGGCTGGCGCCTGCCCAGCACAGGAAGGGCGTGGTGAGAGACGTGGAAAAGGATGTATGGTTGGTTTACTGTTCGCTTGTTGTGGGTGTTGGATTATGGGGTGGCGGGGCGGGGGCTTGCGAGTCGTTGTTGTGATGTGTTGTTGAACTGATGTTGTGGAGGTGTTGTTGAGGAGCCCCAGGTGTAGTATGTGTCTCATGGTGTTCCCTCCCCGTCTCTCTCCTTTCTTGCAAGACCAACCAAGCCTCCCTCCCTGCGGGACTAGCTTCCCTTCCCTCCCTGGAGGACCAGCCTCTCTTCTTCCTTCCCTCTCTGGAGGACCAGCCTCCCTTCCTCCTTCCCTCCCTGCAGGACCAGCCTCCCTTCCCTCCCTGCAGGACCAGCCTCTCTTCCTCCTTCCCTCCCTGGAGAACCAGCCTCCCTTCCTCCTTCCCTTCCTGGAGGACCAGCCTCTCTTCCTCCTTCCCTCCCTGCAGGACCAGCTTCCCTTCCTCCCTTCCCTCCCTGGAGGACCAGCCAGCCTCCCTCCCTCCCTCCTTCTGTCACTGCAGCTCACCTGCTCAGCTCAGCCTCACATTTGGTTTATTTACGACCAAACACCTCCCTCCTCCTCCTCCTCCTCCCCTTCACCCTCCTTGCACCGCCACACCCCGGGCTACCATGCCTCGCCACACCCCGCGCACCACACCTCGAAACCACGAGCATCTACACTACCAAAACAGCTGGGTGTCACATTTTCCGACGGCAACTGGTTCACCTCCCCAAATGCATGCAACCCGCCCAGCCTCACCATGAGTTGTCCACACCATGTGTCCGAGGGTGTGAGGGGCCACACCATGTGCTCAAGATTTGGTCTGTGGTCTGATTTCGCCTCCCTCTCCCCTAACAACCTCTGGACATACCAAGCGGCATTTGCATTTTTTTCACCGTTATTATCATAATGATAATTACGTAATTCACGTTCAATTAACATGGTGTTGAACGCGTTTCATGTTTGATATCAGAAGAATAATCCCTTTATAACGTACGCAACGGATGCTCTACCTGCTCGTCTTAACATGTATGTGTACAGAGTCAATTATCTTTTTTTTACTCGATTATTTGTGTAATTATCCATTCGTAATTACGTGGGGGGGGGGGGGGTTGATCCCCTGAACATAGTCTTTCATACGGCTTCTTAGAGTTATGTAATGGTGTCCGTATTAACAATTGTTTTTGTTCATTTTATTCCATTTATCCACCATTTAAAAAAAGAAAAGTGCTTCACATCTTTCTCAAAGTGTGTGTGTGTGTGTGTGTGTGCAGGCAGGCTTCCCCTGCCAATGTGCTGTGCTTTCCCACACCCCCCCCCCCGTCATCGCTCGACACCTGGCGGTGTAGAGCACCGAGATGGGTGGAGGTGGCGGTGGTATTGTGTGTAAATCCTTGGCCAGGGTGAGGAATATATGTAAACATGATTTTCTCAGAAATGACGGAAGTAAGAGCCGGGAGCTTCCCCCCCCCCTCTCTCTCTCTCTCTCTCTCTCTCTCTCTCTCTCTCTCTCTCTCTCTCTCTCTCTCTCTCTCTCTCTCTCTCTCTCTCTCTCTCTCTTCTTAACGCCCTGACCCCCTTCAGGAGTCGAGTCTG
Source organism: Panulirus ornatus (assembly GCF_036320965.1). Lineage (NCBI taxonomy): Eukaryota > Metazoa > Arthropoda > Malacostraca > Decapoda > Palinuridae > Panulirus > Panulirus ornatus. Next base: position 6,495,005 of record NC_092251.1, on the reverse strand, counting down.
CACACACACACACACACACACACACACACACACACACACACACACACACACACACACACACACACACCTGAGGAACTCAAATTAATCCTCCCTGACACACACACACACACACACACACACACACACAGGGCGCCTTCGTGATATAGTGGTCAGCGTTCCTAAACATGGGTCAACACGGGCCGGCCTACCACAATTTTGGTACACTTCCCGTCGGCTGGAGATGTCACAAATGCTTCTGTTTATCTCCCCTGCTCACGTGAAATGGCCGCATGTTTGACCACACGATTTGTTAGGGATAGGTCGTTGTGACACCTGTTTCTTTCCCTGTACCGCTCAGGTTATGGAAGTCTTCTCCAGGAGCACCACCTGTTGCTTCCTTGTTGCTAACTGTAGATATACGTAAGTTGATGGCCAAGATACAGGTAGATACCAGTCTACTGTTGCTCTGGCTGAGGTAGATACTTGTGAACTGGTGAGGAAGATACGGTATGATAACTGCAAATGGATGGTAAAACACAGTATGATACCTGTAAATTGATGATGAAACAGTGTGATACCTGTAAATGGATGGTAAAACAGTATATCTGTAAATTGATGGTAAAACACAGTATGATACCTGTAAATGGATGGTAAAACACAGTATGATATCTGTGAATTGATGGTAAAACGGTATGATACTTGTGAATTGATGGTAAAACACAGTATGATATCTGTAAATTGATGATAAAGCAGTATGATACCTGTAAATAACCGCTGAAAATAGTTAGGTACATTGTTAAAATTGTTGCTGAGTTACAGTTAGATACATGTTGGTTGTTGCTGAAATACAATTAGATGCACGCAAATCGTTGCTCATACGCAGGTCGATATTTGCAAGTCTATCCCTCTCACGAGGTATTGTAGGTGGAGAGAGAGAGAGGAGCGGGGGTGGCGGTGTTTGTGTGTGTGTGTGTGTGTGTGTGTGGTGTTGGAGGAGGAGGAGGCTGTCCTTCACTGGTGTCTGGGGGGTTGGGCTGGCCTTGGGGCCGTCTGGCTGGACGTCTGGCTTGGGATGGTTGGGCGCGCGCGTGTGTGTGCGTTGGGGGTTTGTCGTGTGGGTAGGGTAGACAGCGAGAGAACCATTTACTCTCCTTCCACTCACGGATGTATTATACCCTAGCTCCTCATAGAAGCCTGTTATGCCAAAGGTGAACTATTGGGTGTAAACGAGCGGCTGGTGTGGCAAAGACTGCGGCAACGTTGTACGTTGGTGTGTCTTCTTGAAGGTTCTCGTAACCGTTTTCCATACCGTAGGTTGAGGGAGGGTGAGGGGGAGAGGGAGGGACAGCCATCGCCTGGTGAGGGCGAGCCTGAGGGCGAGTGCTAAAGGTGGAGGTTTGGGGGGGTAGACGCTGACTAGTGAGGGCATGGCTGAAGGTCTGTCGAGGGCAGTGACCCCAGCAGCGGCTCGGGTGGGCAGGCCAAGGTTCCCCCGCGAGCCCGTGGGCTCCGCTGGTCAGTCGGGCGGGACGCGCGTCTCCCGATCCTATGCCCGTTTTCTTCGTCGCGGTCCTCCGCCTCGCACCCAGTCCTCCTCCTCATCCGCACATACACAACCCACGGACGTTTTATTACGTGTTGTTATCATTCGCATTTATAATTTATGCCTTTGGCAAACCTGGCGAACCCGATGGTACGGTGTGATCAGTGGGCGATCGCCGTTTCCCTCTCCCCGACTTGTAACTTGTGCTGGGTTTAATATCTGGACTTAATTAAATGGGCGGGTGGCGTTGTGTCTCATGATTTCGGATCATAATGTTGGTGCTATATACTCCATCAACACCCACACTCCATCACTCCCCTCACTCCATCACTCTCCTCACCCCATCACTCCCCTCACTCCATCACTAGCCTTCACTCCTGTAGGGGTAACCTCTTTTTTTATGGCGCCAAATATGTTTGTGTTTCATTTATTGTTTGGAAATTTATTGTTTATTTGATTTCCAGTCAAATGATGTGATTTGTGAGAGGCTTAGTAAAGTCACACCTTTCCAAACTTTCATTTTTCACAGGTAGTTGATTGCGTTGGCTCGCGGTGATGAAGAATCGCCTGTGGCAGCTATTTTAACATGGTTATCACCGGGAAATTTAGTTGTCTTGTGGATTGGGTTGGAGATACACGTCTGGGGTGTGGATGTGTAGAGGTTGGGGAGGTATCGGTTTAGTTGGGGGGGGGGGGGTTAGGGTTTGGTTGGGGGGTGGTATGGGGTTTGGGGGAAGTCGTGGTCGGGGTGTGGGGGAAGGCCAGCGGGGGGACACTGAGACCTAGCTTAGCAACTTAGTGTTTGGTTTTTATATACGTTTTGAAGGACCACCAGGCATCTGTGGCGTTGACGGTCGTGGACCATCATTGCTGTCACCAACAGGTGTAGACCATGAGGTGGACCACTAGCAGGTGTGGACCACGAGGTGGACCACTAGCAGCTGTGAACCATGAGATGGACCACCAGCAGGTGTGAACCACAAGGTGGACTACCAGCATGTGTGGACCATGAGGTGGACCACCAGCAGGTGTGGACCATGAGGTGGACCACCAGCAGGTATGGACCATGAGGTGGACCCAGCGTTTGGGTGTCGTGATGTGGGGGGGGGGGCATCCGTCCAACAGTGCGGGTGACGGACGGATCCAATATGTCGTGAGTGGCAGGTGAACCTTGACATCCACCGCCGCCCCACACACCAGGGAAACACACACACACACACACACACACACACACACACACACACACGCATGCAAAAGGAACAAACCAGCAGTTGATTACGAATTTCACACAGCGATATCTCGTGGTATTTATATGACCTCGGGGTCAAACGTCACGACCGTCTTGCCCATCTGCCTTGACGGAGGTCAAACATGAGGTCTTTTGTGGTGTTATTCGGAAGTCACATTGTCGGTCATCTTGTACCAGGAGGAGGTTGCTGTACGCTGGGAGGGGAAGGTGCTATTGATTGACGGCAAAGTCGAGTGTACAACGAGTGGTTTTTGTGTGGGGAGGAAAGGGGTTTAGGGGGATGGTGAGGAGGGTGGGAAGGGGGCTGAGACCCGAGCAGACTCTCCTCATTATCTATGAGGTGGGGGGGTGACGGTCGGTGAAATACTCAGCGAAGGATCATACGATCGCACCTCAGGGTTACCGGAACGACCCAGTCACCCTACGGTGTATCTTGGAAGACGGCGTTCCAGCGTGTGTCAGTGATAATGCCTCCTGTCTGCCTTCAGGGTCCTTCCGTTGCCGTCCGCTCCTGCTGGTGGGCCGGGCGAAGAACGTTCGTAAGGGCTTCCCGGCCGGTTGCGGTCCCGGAGGTAGAACTGTTATTATGCACAGATGATACACTTGAGGTAAGAGCGCGTTAAGACACCGTCAGCTGTATCCAAAGACATAATCATATGAACTGCCCATCAGACTTTAACTACTGTACTATGGCAATGTGATCCAAGGGCCGCATGTACAGTGAGAGCTTGTACGGTTTAAGAATTATCGCGAACACCTGATGAGGTTATTTAGTATTATTCAACTGGTGGTTATGACTTGATGTTGATGGTCTTAACGACCCTGGTTGTCGATGGACATCAACCACCAATAATGATAACCAGACAACCAGCAACTTGTGTTCTTGTACAGAACATTGTTATTTTTGTTTTTTCAGAGGTCTGTAGCAACACAGTGATGCTAATGTGTTTCCACAGATCCCCCTGTGTTGCCGTGGTCCACAGTCAAGGCTTTGTGTTGGCCCAGGAACTCTTGCGTGTTGTCGCGGTGTTCCTTCAGTGTCTATCAACACTCCATGTTTCCTCAATATTTACGTCCCCCTTCAGGATCCGTATCTCCGCCCAAGACGTGTTCCCTCTCTTTATCAGGTTGGGTGATAACCGTTCATGTGTGAGAGAGAGAGAGAGAGAGAGAGAGAGAGAGAGAGAGAGAGAGAGAGAGAGAGATGAGGGAGGTCACACTTCTCATCTGACTGTGTGTTGAGGTGTGTCTGGGCTGTGTGGCAGGGTTGTGCCTAGATCACAGGGTAAAATTGCCTCTTTGGACTGTGTGGGGAGGGAGTTCAACACTCGAGGAACCCCGTTTCTTAAACCTTCTATATTATCGTACAGTTTTTTTTATGTTCTATATACTGTCCGTATGTTCAGTCTCATAACTCAGTTTATTCCATTTATCTATTTCCCATATGATTAGAATTACTCCTTTACATCTTTTCCCACAAATTTCTTGCTGAATTGTTTGTTAGGGTGTGTGTGTGTGTGTGTGTGTGTGTGTGTGTGTGTGTGTGTGTGTGTTATACACGTAGGTCCAGAAACTCATGGACCTCCAGATGTGTAAGCTGGCAAAGGAGACAACCAGTCTGGAGGCAAATACTAGAATAGCCCTCAAGTATATGAATAAGGAAAGATGACTAAGCCAGCTGGTTCATATCTTGTATAAGGCCGAAACTCGAACATATGCTTCTCAAGTTTGGTCACCGCACCTGAAGGTGCACAAAGAACTAGTAAGGGAAGTTCTCCAGAAGGAGGGCATCAAAGGTGGTGTTAGAATTTAGAAGTGAGTTACGGGATGGATTGATTTGTGCCGGTGATCCCGGCCAATTTATTGTGCACGCCCTATGCTCATCCTGTGAGCGGTAGCGCAAAAGGATCACAAGGGGATCGCAAAGGGTCTTAGTCACGTGGGAAAGGCTGGGATCGCCTTAGATTTGCATGCCCCCTGCCTTGGAGGAAGAGAGAACAGAAAGGGGTGACTTGATCACAAATTTTCAGTTTCATAAACCAGAAATCATGTCGTCAGGGATTTTTTTTTGTGAAAGATATAGGGATAGGACAACCAAGGGTTAGGTTATGTGATGAATTAAGGAACTTATTAAAAAAGAGATGTTAAATAAGTACTTTTTTTTTAACAAACGTGGTGGATGAATGGGATAAGATGACTGGGGAGATGGCTAATGCAGACAACATATAATTAAATCAAAAAAGTTTGATAGTAGAGAATGTTCAAGATATGGGAACCCCCCCCCCCCCAACGAGCGTTAAGCTCCTTCCTCTTACAGTACAAATAGTTAACTACCAACAGGTGATTGCACGCTGATACAAACCTCCTCTGATTGGTGGATATCTAGTTCAGGCAGTGTTACTTGCAGTGCCACCAGACGTGCGTAAATCAGCAGACAGATATTTTCCCCTCTAGGAAAATGTAGGATGTGAAGGATCAGCAAGGACATAGGACGACGACCCTTGCTCATCCTAATGACGTTAATTGATTCATTGCTTCAGGCGCGAGGCTATGAAGCGACAGCGAGGCGCTGCTTCGTTGGCTGCAGGAGCGAAATGATTGTTATTATTATTACGCTAGTTAACCCGGGAGTGGGGAAGGGGGGGGGGGGGATTCCTGTGGGTGTCCATTCCGGCATCTCGTCTTGTTAATGACATAGTTTCGGGTCCCGTGTATTTACCTGAAGGAGGTGGGAAAGGAGGGCGGGAGTTCTTTACTAGTGGGGGCCCTAAAGTTCCTGTAGGCGTCCACTCCCGTATCCCGTCTTGTTAATGACATGGTTTCGGGTCTCGTGTATTTACTTGAAGAAGGTGGGAAGGGGGGCGGGAGTTCTGTACTGGTGATGGGCGGGCCCCTGATTCTTCTTGAACCTTCTCGACCATCACAGTATAAACTTTACTGTCACAAAGGTGCGTCTTTTCTAAGACGTTTCTTGCTTAATTTCTTGCTATGTCCTCTGGTTGGTTTATCTTCGTACCTGTGGACGATCTAGTCTGTCAATATGGTGAAGTTGCTGTATAGACTCGAATATTGTGATCAAGTCACTCCCTTACTCCTCTCTCTCCCATTCTGGGAAAGTTTGGTGCCTGTGACTTCTCGCTGTAACCCAGCTCCCTTGTCCTCCTCTGGACCTTCTCTGTTAGTTTTATTTCTTTAAATGCGACGCACAACGTTGAGAAGAATATTCTAGTTTTGGACTAAATTTCTGTGTGAACAATTTGCTGACACATTTGCAAGCGTTGGGATGACATTGATATTCACACACGAACAGTGTACAGATGAACAGATATTTCCAAATATTTTTCCCTCCTTTAATTTTTTTTCAATTGTAATATTTCAAATCTTTTTCGGATATGTTCGCGAAATGTTGTGTGCGTGGAATTCGTGAGTGACTTGGGTGTTATTTACCTTTTTAATTCCTAACTGTGTTGGTTAGAGGCTTCTCTGAGAGGCTGTGCTTAGTAGGCAGGGCTGGTCCTACACACACACCAGGCACTGTGGTCCTGGAGGGTGGCAAGGCAAGTGGTCTTCCACACACCAGGCAGCGCGACCCTCTGGCCAGGAACTTATATGATGGCCTTTTTGGGTCGGAAGGCTAGTCGGTCCTCCACAGACTAGGATCGTGGCCCTGGCCATGTTACTGGCCATTGGCCACCCCTGTGGGAACCCAGTGCCAGGGTAGTAACATGCAGGTCGAGGTCTGGTGGGGGTAGATGGAGGTGCTACCACGTCGAGCCAGACACTCATCGATCTTGGCCCGCCACAAGGTCACAGGACGTGTGTGGAGGGCTCCTGGGAAGGTCACGTGACGCCATAGCCGCCACAGAAGTCCCGTCACCCGTCACGGATGTCACACGAGAGGCACAGAGCCCAGGACAAAGTGTGGAAGGGAATCTCCTGACGCAGATGACACACATCACAGAAAACCTCCTGACATGGATATATGGAGTACAGATGCTCTGGATACAGGATTACATGTTCAGGAAACACATACCAAGCAATAGAACGCTCCCGAATTAGGGAGAAGTCGATACAGCGAGTGTATAAATACTGTAATGTGGCAGGGGTAGACCGTAGACTTGGGGCGTACTGGTGGTAAGGGATGCGACTGTTGCCAGGGTTACGGGAGACCCTAGTGAAGTACAGTACGGTACAGTGCAACTTTCCCAGAATGGGAGAGAGAGGAGTAAAGGTGTAACTTGATCACAATATTCAAGTCTATACAGCAACTTCACTCTGTACGCTATGAGGTACAGAGTATATATACGGTACACAGTAGGGTTACAGTACTGTGCAAAGTGAGATTATTATGTGATAGAGTTACACAAGTACAGCACGGTACAGTAACAGGTACAGTGCAGTGTATAAAGACGGCAGATATACAGTTCACAGAAACGGAAAATAAAAGTATGAGGTACGGGGACGGCTTTATATACACATACATACACACACGCTTGCTTGATCCCTTCCTGGTGGGGTGAGGGGTAACAGAAGCCAGTAATTTTCTTTTATCAATTCCAAACTCGTAACTGTGCCGGAAGGGAAGCTGTTTATGCCACTGCGCAGGAACAGACCCCCCTCCCCCTTACTGTTCCTGCTGTCCATCAAGCACCCGTTGTTATTTGACTCGCTATTGACGTATTTCATATATTCTCTTGGTAGAATAATGTTTCTGATGGAACTGGACGAAAGAATTTAGTTGCAAAAAATATCTCGTATCTTCCCATCACATGCGGTAATGATTTCGTATATTTTGTTACCGTGTGTGTGTGTGTGTGTGTGTGTGTGTGTGTGTGTGTGTGTTTTGCGTGCTAGTGGTCCGGGAACTGAGCGATGATGACAAGAGCCGCTGTGTGTACTGCAGTCCGCTAGCGGCACGCGTACTTTTTCTAGGATGTGGAAGGACGTCATCCGTCACTGCTTGCCTGTGCCTTAAGAAGCTACGCATGAATATCGCCTTTGGCTATTCAGCTTCGACTAGATTAAGTTAGGTTTAGTCATGTTTATTTCCTATTAAAGGTATTGTATCACATTTCACAACAGACTGAAGGTTGATGAACTGCATACGCAAGGTCTGACCATACCCAACCTCTGTTAGAGTTAGTGTAATTAAAGAAATTTGCATGTTATTGTTCATAAAAAAAATAATGAAAAATACGCCATTCCCTGCGAGCTGCCCCAGTGCGCCTGCGCGGCGGAGCGGCCACGCGAGGTAAACATTGACTCATGTCGCTTCGTTGAAGAGGTACGCTACTCTGGAACTTCACGAAGAATTCTTGCTTGGTTTTCACGGAATGTAAGTACCGAAGGTGGAGTTGTAGTGTATTATCTCAGCACTTCGCGGTGGTTGCCAGCAGGAAATGAAAATAATTCCCGGTACTGACTGAAGATAGAGTTTGTGGCTAGTCATAAAAAAATAATTTCGTTGATAAGGTGGAGTGTGCCAGGACCAGCAGCTGTAGTCCACGTTGTCATACTTGAGTTTCACTTTTCTTAGGCTTTTACATAGACGAGTGTGATTTATGGCCACAGATACACATGTAGGAATTTCATTAATTTCCGCCACAGGTGGGTACTTGTGACAAAGGAGCTACCTAATGTTGGAGTTGATGTATGCTAAAGGAAATACCATTAAAAAGGACTGCATTCGGTTATATATATACACAAACAGGCAGAGCCCGGTAACACTTACAGTTTGAAAAAGTTGGGAAATTGTTTATTGAACTTAGATATATAAGAAAAATGGTGGTAATTGAGCTTGGAGGAAGGGGAAGGAGGAGGTGAGAGTGGCGGGCCGGAAGTGTGGGAGAGAGAGAGAGGCGGCCAGGAAATTGGAAGGACGGGCAGAAAAGATCCCTGAAAAAGGATCAAGTCGAGGTGAAATGTCTGTTGTTCATGGTGTGTGTGTGTGTGTGTGTGTGTGTGTGTGTGTAGAGGGCAGAGTGGTGCACACGGGCAGAGTGAAGGACGCACACTAAGAAACAAGAGTGAAAGATTCACCTACCCTACGAGTACATACTATGAGACTTTACCATATGTGAGGGCTGAAAGCTAGTTTCCATATGAGAGGGCTGAAGCGTAGCCTCGTATGAGAGGGCTGAAGCGTAGCCTCGTATGAGAGGGCTGAAGCCTAGCCTTGTATGTGAGGGCTGAAGCCTAGCCTCGTATGAGAGGGATGAAGCCTAGCCTCGTATGAGAGGGATGAAGCCTAACCTCGTATGAGAGGGCTGAAGCCTAGCCTCGTATGAGAGGGCTGAAACCTAGCCTCGTTTGAGAGGGATGAAGCCTAGCCTCGTATGAGAGGGATGAAGCCTAGCATTATCGCGCGTCTTGCGTTGTTGATGGCATCGTCCCTCTCTGCCGCCACGGACGTAATTGGTAATTCTTTTAACTTTTCCACCATTTATTTAGGTTTCTTTTCAGTGTTTTTCACCCCTCCCATGTATTTCGTATTTCGCTTGGTTGTACATTGAATATAGTCTTTCCGTCTTATATTCTTGATTCGTGTCATTTTGTGTGATAACTTATTGCTTGGTGGAATTCGAGACATCTTGATTTCATTTCTTCCTAGTTGAGAGATCTGACATACCCTCAATTTATATGTAGATTATTGTGTACCTTTCTCCCCCTCTTCTTTCTAGGCTGTGAAAGTTAAGGTTCTTTCAGCCTCTCATTTGTAGTGCATATGTTTCCTGCCTTTGGTTGTACGTAAGAATTGTTTCTGAGTTCTGACTTCCGTATTTCCACTTGTTTGGTTGGCTGACCCACAAATGACAGCAATATAAAATTTTGCTTCTTGCGTGAACGCTGAAAACTCCATCACTTTTTTTGTGTGTGTTTGTGTGTCTATTTAGTAATGAAGGTTCTCATTACCGAACCACTCGTTATTTGGCCCGATGGAGCAGTCTTATCAATGTTTTTTTTTTATGAAGTTTAGTTTCTTTTTTTTTTATGATGGGGGACTTAGATCTTCGACGTTTACCTCAATCTTCAATATTTTTTTTCCCGTTTTCTCAGTTGGGCTTTTATATGATGTCAGCGATGTGTCTCTCGCCGTGACACTTGCTCACATTTATCCTCGTTTGTATTCCATCACGTTCACTTCGGCCCGTTTGGAGAGAGAGAGAGAGAGAGAGAGAGAGAGAGAGAGAGAGAGAGAGAGAGAGAGAGAGAGAGAGAGAGTACTTCCGTCACTGAGATACAAGTTGGAAGGATCCTATCCCCAGTTAAATGTCGTTCAAATGTTAGGTCGAGCTTATGTAAACAAACCCCAAAGGTCGTGTGAATTAAGCATCCGTTGAGGAGTCGCCTTCCCCTGTGGGGGAGGATGAGGGCAAGATTACTGGCCCTACACAGGACTGGGTCGTCCCTGGACCAGCTGGGACTGTCTCTACACACACCACTGGGTTACTCTTGGGCCAGCTGGGTCCATTACCTCTGCTTCCTGCTCAGTTCAACTCGAAATATTTGTACTTATTTGTTTTCATCGACTCTTGCTTCCGTCTCTATGGTGTGAGCCACACACATACACACACACACACACACGGGTCCTGATGATCGGTTTGTGTGTGTATGTGTGTGTTCATTTTGAACGTTATAATAATAAAACATAGGTTCCTGCGTCAGAATATATGATATGTGATACATTTTATCCCTGTTATTTGGTCAAATGCTCATCTCATTTACCGAGTGGCTCACGGGTCTATATATATTTTTTTTTTGTGTGTGATTAGTAATTTGATGAAAACGTCATTGGACTTTCGTAAATAATGAACCAACAGCGAGTGGAACACGTCAAAGCTGTGACATTTTCTCGGTCAGGGTTATGGATTAACTGAATTCTCTGATGGGTCAGAGACATTTAGGGTTTTTTAGAGTTTTATAAAGCCATGATCGTCATCTCGGCATACCTCCCAGCCTCTCCATATGTTACGTTACTGCTTCTCCATATGAGACCTCCCTGTCCTCTCCATATTTTACGTTACTGCTTCTCCATACGAGACCTCCCTGCCTCTCCATATGGTATTTTCCTGCTTGTCAATATGGTACCTCCCTACCTGTCCATATGATGTCCTCCTGTCTCTTCATATGATTCCCTCCATGCCTGTCCATATAATATCTGCCTGTCTGTCCACATGGTACCCCCTTCCTGTAAGGGAGATGGGAAACACCCGGGTTCTGTAATTAGAATTAGGGGGTCAGTATCACGTTATGTTGAACCACGCCCTCCAGAGTATGAAGAAGAAGAATTGTTCTACCTTTTGATTGAGCTGGTATTGCAGTGTTTGAAGGGCATTTATAGATACTGAAGAGGGACGTAAACAGCTGTAAGGTGTGGTGAGGTTTGTTTCTTGGACACGAGAGGACCGTAGGAAATTATAGAGATGAAAGAATACATTTTGTTCCTCACTGGAACGAAGGAATATTAGGGCGCCCCCGTCTGGGTTAGGGAGGGGTTGGGGTGTGGTGTCAAGAGCCACAGGGTCATGGAGGTGTGTGTGTGTGTGTGTGTGTGTGTGTGTGTGTGTGTGTGTGTGTGTGACACCACGAGGTCCCTGGATGCCTCGCCATGTTGACCTCATTACCCGAGTCTCCCTGACTCCGTAACACAACCAGAGCCTCCCTCCCTCCCCCCTGCTTCCCGCGTGCCACAGTTTCCTGAAATAATGTCTCTCCTCCTCCAGTCCTGACATGACTGAGTGAGAGGAACCCGATATATTGGAGGAGCCTCTCGTCTGGTGTTATCGACTTCGTGGACTCATAGGCCCTGCCACCCACCCACCCCGGAGAAGGAGGCTCCAGGATAATTCACGTCACAGTTTTCTCCCCCCCTGAGGGAAGAGCATGTTCAGGCGTGGCCCACCACTTCCTGTGGGAGCATACCGCACTATGGCGTCGTAGTGGCGTCAGCACCAACATTTGTGGCGTCAGCGCCAACACATTAGTGGCGGCGTCAACTCGGGAGTTAGAAAGGAAGATTTGACGTCACGGTGGCTTGTGTGTGCGAGTCGGTAGAGAGGAGGATGAGTGGCTTTAGTTAAAGGTAGGTCAGCATTGCTAGTCATTCGAGGCGGAATTTGATAATGTCATGGCCACTGTGGCTGTGTGTTGATAACATGCCCGACCCCAACGATGATAGATGTAGGCCCTGGTGCTGACACACACACACACACACACACACACACACACACACACACACACACACACTACAGATCTGACCTGACCTTCTCCGGACACCTGTCCATCGGAGAGTCGGGCCGACAAACTCACAAGGGTGCTGGGGAGACACGAGAGGCTTCTGTTGCCGAGTGTTGGGGCTGGCGAGATGGAGCGGAGAGCCATGGCTAGGGGAAGCCATGTCCTAGGAGGCCCTCTCGAGATCGAGTGAGACGGGACGTCGAGGGGAAAGGCCAAGACAGATAAGGGCTGTGGGGGAAGGCAAGGTGATGATGAAGGTCGGGTGTGAAATATTCACCTCTTGTGTTTCCCAGACATTACGTAGGATCTCCAAGCGGTGGTGGCACCGCCTTCCCCAACCTGACGCGTAGGGGCAAGATCCCACGGTGGGAGGCGTGGGAGAGGGACGCGGCAGTAGCATGGGAGTGAGACGATGTGAGATCCCGGGGGTAATGTGGTGGTGTAGCGACCGGACGAGACGTAGGAAGGGAACACACACACACACACACACACACACACACACACACACACACACACAGGGCCAGGCGTGTCATGAGGATGAGTGAGGGGGAGGGGAGGGGGTGAGCCTGGTTCATCTCCCCCCCCCCTCTCCTCAACTCGCCTCCACAAAGGCGTCTGCTTCTATCTTAATCAACAGAAAATGGATTCAGGAGGGCCACCAGCTCCCTCTGATGAAGAACCTTCAAAGGTGTTCGCAAAATCGATACATCGAAAAACGAAGTTGCGGTGTATTTGGCCAACTCCAGGGGGTGCAGCACGCCTATCCTCCTCCCCCACCTCTCCCCCTCCCCCTGCCAACCACAGGGGTTAGCTGGGGAGAATGCAAGGAAGAAAAGATCGTATTTGTCAGAGTCGTCCTGTCCCCCGTTGGCCTTTTACCGGAGTCGTCCTGTCCCCCGTTGGCCTTTTAACCGGAGTCGTCCTGTCCATCGTTGGCCTTTTACAGGAGTCGTCCTGTCCCCCGTTGGCCTTTTACCGGGGTCGTCCTGTCCCCGTTGGCCTTTTAACCGGAGTCGTCCTGTCCCCCGTTGGCCTTTTAACCGGAGTCGTTCTTTCCAGAGTCGCCTTTTAGAAGTCGTTCTAGGTTAGGTTGTCCTTGTGTGTTTGTTCGTGTTCGTGTGTGTGTGTTCGCGTGTGTGTGTGTGTGTATGTGTGTGTGTGTCTGTGTGTTCGTGTGTTCCCCGGAGACACCAGTCTGCCGTACTCCTGGCCAGCAGTAACCATTATTATCGTTACGAATGAGAGCACAGCCTCACACATGAGGGCACAGCCTCACACATGAGGGCACAGCCTCACACATGAGGGCACAGCCTCACACATGAGGGCACAGCCTCACACATGAGGGCATAGCCTCACGCATGAGGGCACAGCCTCACACATGAGGGCACAGCCTCACACATGAGGGCACAGCCTCACACATGAGGGCACAGCCTCACACTTAAATTCTAGCCTGTAATACCGGAAGAGTTAAGTAGTCCAGGCTTAAGGCAGTGGCTGTGTGCTGTGTGACTCCCCCGACGCCCCTTGACAGTATTGCTGTGTGCTGTGTCTCCCTTCCGGCTGTATGGCTGTGTGCTGTGTCCTCCCCCCACCTCCACCCCTCGGGGTTAGACTGTGTTTGTGGATGGCTGGATCTCGCCTGCCTCCCTCCTCCCCCCATTCATCTGGGCCTCAGCCACGACCTTTGTCACCCAAGACAAGGAGGAGCAGTTCTCCTCCGCTGGATGACTTGAAACGCGTGCACCTTTTCCTCAAGCAAGTGTATATATATATCGCTCGCTCCTCCTCGTCCTCCTCGTCCTCTTCGTCCTCTCGTCCTCCTCTCCTCCTCCTCATATCCTCGTTAGATTTAAGATGAACACATCGTTAACAAACGCTTATTCAACCCCAGGTCGCTCTCTCACACACTTAACGACCCCAGAGTGGTAATATTCTCCATGGTCCCCCCCCCCCGGACTCTGGGGGTTATACACACTGAGGATGTTTCTCTCTCTCTCTCTCTCTCTCTCTCTCTCTCTCTCTCTCTCTCTCTCTCTCTCTCTCTCTCTCTCTCTCTCTCTCTCCAGGACGAACGGTAAATGCCTTTCCAGTCAAGTTCGTTGGACTTGCCGAACAGCGGACTTAAAGTTAGTACAGACATTCGCTTCTTGATTGACTAAGGTTGAGGGGCGGGTGCGGGTCCTTTATCTTGAACCCTTATGGTCGTGGGGATCGAACCGGCGTTGGCGCGCGTGTGTTTGTATGCGTGTATACCACATCGACAGGATGGCCAGTTGGGGCTGCTACGCGTTCGCCACGGGGGTAACCTCATAACCCGGCCTCAACCAAGGATCTCTTGCGATCTAGTGCGTCTTTGGTGAAGGGCACGACACTGGGGGTAAAGTCCTCGTTGAGGGGGGGGGGGGGGTTCACACACGTTCAGTGGGTCCTTTTCCCTCTCCTCACCAAAGACCTCCAGATGTACCGAAACTCTCCTGCACAGTACGCTGTATGTACCGTACTTTCCCTTCCTTTCTCTTGAGCAGTTATTCGGGCCTTCGTGTACTGGTATAAAACCCCGGATGCAATCTCACTGGGAAATAAGTTCATCTACATGTAAATTCTCGGCGAACCGGAAGCAAACTTGTGTGTATATTTTTTTTTCCCGTGATATTTTAAGTCCGGTTTGATATGGTGCTGATTTTCATATATATATATATATATATATATATATATATATATATATATATATATATATATATATATATATATAGTGGTGTGTTGTTGAATTGTGTAATATTTACGTTAAAATGTAGAGGATTTCGTGGCATTTCCGGAAGAATTAATGGTGTAATCGGAAGGGATTTGCTTTATTCCCGGTGGTTGAGAAGAGATGATAAAAATTTGGGTTTTAGAATCGTTTTATCCAAAGCCACCTCCATGTACTGAACGGGAATGGTGTGTGTGTGTGTGTGTGTGTGTGTGTGTGACACCCGATATAAATTTGCAGGTTGGACATACACCTAGATCTGTACTGTGACAAAGTTTTGTCTGTGATTTATCTGTGGCGAGTGGCACAGAACACCAGTATGTTGTGAGCATTATGGTATACGCGTGGGCGACCCACTTGCACACACACCGAGTGAAAATGTGGAGGCGGACACCTACATGCCTGTAATATCTTGGCTTCAGAGGTCAAGTTTTCTTTATGACACGGTGGTGGCATGCGTCATTATTGGACATGGTATTCTCTGGGACACAGTAAGGTCAGGTGTCCGTATGGGACAACCTAAGGAAGGTCAGGTGTCCGCATGGGACAACCTAAGGAAGGTCAGGTGTCCGTATGGGACAACCTAAGGAAGGTCAGGCGTCCGTATGAGACAGCCTAAGGAAGGTCAGGTGTCCGCATGGGACAACTTAAGGAAGGTCAGGTGTCCGTATGAGACAGCCTAAGTAATCTGTGTACGTCACTGTGATAAAGATTGGCTTAGAGTTTCGATCACTTGGTCTTCGAAGTGAATAATATATTGGACAAGAAATAGTAAATCGCCCGTCTGCTTCACAATGGAAATCCGTAAGGTCCACAGGTCAAGAGATATGTGTAAAAAGGGGAAAGCCTACCCCACTCACTCTTCAGCTCCTTACATATGTAAATACATACAGCGATCACGCTCATCCTACCCAGGACCGCTCGATGAGAGTCGTTTGCAAAGACGAAGATATACTTTATATTGGTCTTGATTCCTTCGTCTTCATGCCTTGGGAAATACGAATCAACAAGCTTGAAGCCTTGCAATGTACCACTGTGCGTGAACAGCGAACTTTACCTCCGAATGTCTGAGGCGAGGCTGCTGCAGTGGTTAGATACACGAAGCTTTCCCCATTTAAGTAACGATCCTAAATATATCGTAATGGAAATATGTATTTCACTTTCGAGTAAAATATATTTCGATAACAGACACGGAGTTGAGTGGCGAGTGTTGAGGTGTGGAGGATGCTCGGAATCAGGGGGAAAAAAAGGAAAGAAAAGATACGAAAGCAATTAACTGGTGAAATGAATTCGGTGGACGGCGAAGAGCAGAAGTGTTCGAGGGCTAGGCTACGGCTCTATAAGTTACGCAAGTTAGGCAAGGTTTTGATAAGTACCCTACTCTCTGTGGTCACAAGTGTCGCTGGAAACGTTAGTTTTAAGGTCAAACAAGTTACAGTAGGGTAGCGTTAGTTTTTATTTTTCATATGTAGTTGGTCATGGAATTGTTTTATATAGGGTAAGTTTGGGTACATTGCTGTAGAGTTTTGTAAAATTAGGTTTAGATAGGTTTGATTAAAGAATTCGGTGAATTGCCAGTGGAGTTTACGAGGTTATTCATGGTAAACATAAGGTAAACTAAGTTGGGTATACACAATACGCATGATGTGAGAAAAACACCAAGATTATTTGGGAGTATGCCATACAAACGGGGCAGATGAAACCCGCTGGGTGTGTCAATGTAACCTTAGATTTTATAGCCGTCCATCGGATTATTCTTTTGCTCGGCGTAGTATAACTGTACACAAACACAGCAACATTCCCCTCCCCCCGGCGACTTCCGCACTGTGTCAGAGCGCACCTTGTTGGCCACGTGCCATACCAAGCGAACCCTCCATTAACACACCAGCGAGGACGCTGGGGCTATATATAGCCAGATCCCAGCCACCCTTCGCGCCACTAGTAGCGCAATGCTCTCTCTCTGTCTTTCTCATAACCGCTTACTCGATTTTGGATTATGTAATATTAACTCTCATTCCGAAGTCTACACTGTACCGTAGAGTTACAGAATGTCTCAGAACGAATTGTATAGTCAAGTTTGTCTCTAATGAGAAGAAAATGGGTTTAAAGGGTAAGTAGGAGAAGAAACGTGAGGGAAAAAGATAAATTCTAGTAATGAATGTTACGACACGGTCCCCAGAGGTGAACACTGGTCACCCTTCAAGAGACATGTAGGTACAATTTCGCGGGAGCTGACGTAGTCGGCACTTTTTGTAAGACAAAGCTTGTTTTCCTGCAGGTTTTGCGATCATCTTTAGCTTAAGTATTTTATGTTTTCAATGATGCACAAAGGGCGGACAGAAGCATTATCCTTAATTAAATTACAGGTACGTTTTATTGCATTTACCATCTCGTATAGTGATAATTGATTACTGAGGTATTTGATTGCGTTCGCTTTCTAGAGCAGTACGTACGTAGTCGTTAGATAAATCAAGAATTCTCATACTTGCTAAATTTTACTTTACGAAGGATACTCAAGAAAACCAACCCTCCTTCGACAAAAATGCCGTGCTTTTTTAGGCGCCAGAATATATTTCGCCACATGTTAGCTTGTTACTCATGGTTGGAATGCGAAGTGATATCTAACACGGTGAGGGGGTAAAGTCAACTGTAAAAAAGAAAAAGAAAACTATTTTCCTCTTTCTGTTTATACTTTTCTAACGAAATCTGTTTCCCGCTATTGATTTCAATTTTACGTCCTTTTATTTT
>NC_092251.1:6450000-6472500 GCF_036320965.1 Panulirus ornatus | reverse complement strand
AATGGCTGTGGATAGGTAGCCAGGTGGTGGGCAGGTAGCCTGGCTTACCCAGGGGGTGGGCAGGTAGCCTGACGTAGCCAGGTGGTGGGCAGGTAGCCTGACGTAGCCAGGTGGTGGACAGGTAACCTGACGTACCCAGGGGGTGGGCAGTTAGCCAGACATAGCCCAGTAGTGGGCAGGTAGCCTGACGTAGCCAGGTGGTGGGCAGGTAACCTGACGTACCCAAGGGGTGGGCAGGTAGCCTGACATAGCCAGGTGGTGGGCAGGTAACCTGACGTACCCAGGGGGTGGGCAGGTAGCCAGACATAGCCCAGTAGTGGGCAGGTAGCCTGACGTAGCCAGGTGGTGGGCAGGTAGCCTGACGTAGCCAGGTGGTGGGCAGGTAACCTGACGTACCCAAGGGGTGGGCAGGTAGCCTGACGTAGCCAGGTGGTGGGCAGGTAACCTGACGTACCCAGGGGGTGGGCAGGTAGCCAGACATAGCCCAGTAGTGGGCAGGTAGCCTGACGTAGCCAGGTGGTGGGCAGGTAACCTGACGTAGCCAGGTGGTGGGCAGGTAACCTGACGTACCCAGGGGGTGGGCAGGTAGCCAGACATAGCCCAGTAGTGGGCAGGTAGCCTGACGTAGCCAGGTGGTGGGCAGGTAGCCTGACGTACCCAGGGGGTGGGTAGGTAGCCTGACGTACCCAGGGGGTGGGCAGGTAGCCTGTCCTGCTTTGGATGTTGGTTAAAGGGAGGGATGGTGGGGGATAGACATAAAAGCGTAATAGATACAAAATGGAGATAATAAGAGAAGAGGGGAAGGTGGGGATGATAGCCAGGGTTGAGTGGGTTTGGTAGGGAGGGAGGGAGGAGGGGGCTGTTATGATACCACTTCTCATCCACTCATCCATCCTCTCAAGTGTGGCCCTTGGTGGTGG
Organism: Panulirus ornatus; assembly: GCF_036320965.1. Lineage (NCBI taxonomy): Eukaryota > Metazoa > Arthropoda > Malacostraca > Decapoda > Palinuridae > Panulirus > Panulirus ornatus. The sequence continues at coordinate 6,471,580 of NC_092251.1, read as the reverse complement.
GGTCGGCGGCGGTGCTCCACTGGAGGAAGAGGGGGGAGGGAAGAAGGGGAAAGGGAGGAGGGGAAGGAAGGGGAGGGGGAACGTGGACGTAACCTGAACCGAACAGCGAGACACTCCAGCAGTGTCAGTTTCACCCCCTGGAGAGCGAACTCTTCGCAACCCCCTCCCCTACCCAAGCATGTCCCCCTGCGTTTCCCCCTCAACACCGATTCCCCTTCCTCCCTCCTCCCCGCTATCTGTAGCCTTAGGGGTAGAGGGTTATCCCTGACGGCTCACGAACCACTGCCCTCCGATCCTGCTCACCGCCCTGGCTCCTAGGGAGCGGGAACAGAGTTGGCATGTCGGAGGAGCCGCCCCGATCGAGGTCGAGAGCCGCCAGTGGTAGCCAGTGGCTTGGCCCGGGCCTCCTGAGACCATCGCTCCTCATATCTAACCAGAAGGATTGGACCCCTCACCTGAACATGTTTGCGGATGGTGCCGAGGTCATGAGGGACTACATAAACGAATGGCAGAGAGCCGTCCCCGAGGGACTGCAATGTTATGAAGACGGGACACAGTGGAGGAATTGCTCAGATCTGTGGATATTAAAGCTGCAGGAACTTGCATGGAATCGTGTCGTCAGAGTCCCACCTTAAGAGAGTTACACAGTGGACGTGTTGTCTGCCGGTAGATATTAAAGTAATATTTACGGACTTGGATAAGTAAATACTCGTACTGAACACATTGTTTACAACGTATGATAAGCAAAAAAACGAAACAAAACAGAATATGTTTCTTGATGTGGTCACCACAGTTCAGGAAGGGCTTAGATTTGTCCCCCATGGAAGAGAGAAGAGTAAAGGGTGACTGTAGCCCAACGTTTAGATTTTTAAGTTAGTTTTTATGCCATTAAGTGACAAGTTATATTAACATGTAAAAGCAGATGAAGCAGAGACCATGAGATAAAATAGTGAGGAACTTGTTGTTGGAAAAGACGTTAAAATGATTATTTTTAGTCGTAAAAAAGTAGTGGTTGAATTGAGAGAGAGAAAAAAAAAAGAGCAGTGAAATTGAGGCTGCCGACAGTATTTAGAAGTTTAAAAGTTTTAAGATAGTGGGGGAAGTTCAGGGGATGGTATTTCTCCCTAACATTCTTCGAGGCATATCCTTGGTCGACACACACCCTCTTTACCCTTGGTCGACACACACACCCTCTTTACCCTTGCCTGAAGACGCATTCCTCCTCTCCCTCAGCACCACAGGTGTGGAACTTCCCCCACCCACAGCACTACAGGTTTAGAACTCTCACTCAGCGCCACAGGTGTAGAACTCTCTCTTCCAGAGCACGACAGGTGTAGAACTCCCTCCCCCTCAGCACCACAGGTGTAGAACTCCCTTTCCCTCAGCACATGTGTAGAACTCCCTCCTTCAGCACCACAGATGTAGAACTGCCTCCTCCTCAGCACCACAGGTGTAGAACTCCCTCCCCCTCAGCACCACAGGTATAGAACTCCCTCCCTTTCAGCACAACAGGTGTAGTACTCCCTCCTCAGCACCACAGGTGTAGAACTCCCTCTCCACCGTCCCTGTAGAGTGAGGTAATCACCCACTATACAGAACTAGTGTTAACCAGAGATTAAACAATCATGACTTCTTTACCACTGCCATACACCCCCACTTCAGCAGAGCCAGAGATGCCTCGGTAAGAAATTATTGATTTCTTTCATAAAATTTCAGGAGGGGAGGAGGAGGAGAAGAGAGAAAAAGAAACTGCCATAATTAAGAACGGGTTAATTAGCCGGTAATTAGCCTCGGGGGGGAGGGGGCAACCCCTTTACTGTGGGTATATAACCCAACCCTTCACGCTGCTAGCGGTTGGCGAAATGACTTCGTGAGCCATGAATTATTGTGGAAGGTCCACTCAGCTGACCATCCACCCTGGCCATATGTGGAGACCGTCCCTCAACACCACCGCCACCACCCCCACAGGTCAGGCCAGGGATGGGAGGGGAACACCACCACCCCCACAGGTCAGGCCAGGGATGGGAGGGGAACACCACCACCCCCACAGGTCAGGCCAGGGATGGAAGGGGAACACCACCACCCCCACAGGTCAGGCCAGGGATGGGAGGGGAACACCACCACCCCCACAGGTCAGGCCAGAGATGGGAGGGGAACACCACCATCCCCACAGGTCAGGCCGAGGATGGGAGGGGAACACCACCATCCCCACAGGTCAGGCCGGGGATGGGAGGGGAACACCACCATCCCCACAGGTCAGGCCGGGGATGGGAGGGGAACATCACCACCCCCACAGGTCAGGCCAGAGATGGGAGGGGACCTGTTGAAGACGCTTAGTGCACAGGAGGGAGCATCTGTTGGACGTACGGCCGTGTCCTTGCCATCCGTACGTGCTCTTCCGTAGTCCGTCTCTCTCTCTCTCTCTCTCTCTCTCTCTCTCTCTCTCTCTCTCTCTCTCTCTCTCTCTCTCTCTCTCTCTCTCTCTCTCGTCCTTGCCTCCCCTGTGTCGTCCGTGTGTCCCATCTTCCATCCGTCCCTGCCCTTTTTCCGTCCTTTCGTTCGTCCCCGCCCTCAACCATCCATCCGTCCTTCCATCCGTTCGTGCGTCCATCCGTCCGTGCATCCATCCTTTCGTGCATCCATCCGTTCGTGCATCCATCCGTTCGTGCGTCCATCCGTTCGTGCGTCCCGTTCGTACCGCGTCACCCCAAAGCATGAGACAGACCAACCCCCTGCCTGTGGTTTAGTATTCCCGACACACACACACACACACACACACACACACACACACACACACACACACACTCCGGTCAGGAGCTGGTCAGATCGCCCACAATGCTTCCATCCCCCCTCACCCCCCTCCACCTATCCCCTCCCGCCGTCCGAAGTCTTGCATTACCATCCCCGGGGACACAGGGCGGCGGCTCCCAGCTTAGAGAGAGAGAGAGAGAGAGAGAGAGAGAGAGAGAGAGAGAGAGAGAGAGAGAGAGAGAGAGAGACGGTAGCTTATTTCATTTTATTTAATTGTTAATTGATATATATATATATATATATATATATATATATATATATATATATATATATATATATATATATATATATATCAATTAACAATTAAATAAAATGAAATAAGCTACCGTCTCTCTCTCTCTCTCTCTCTCTCTCTCTCTCTCTCTCTCTCTCTCTCTCGTGTTTGGCTCGCCTGCCTCTTTAGTGGCCTGTTGACGCTCGGTTAGCATAACTTAATCACCTTGTTCGTACCTCATTAGCACGTTGTTCGTGCCCCTGTGAATCACCTTGTTAGCAAGTTGAGTGAGAGTGAGGACAGGTTCACCGCTGCATCATCATACACACACACACACACACACACACACACACACACACACACACACACACACACACACACACACTGCTGCTCACTCCAACTGTCCTGTTCCTCTCAGTGTACATAGGTCAGTACAGTGCAGGGAACGGTGGTGTGTGTGTGTGTGTGTGTGTGTGTGTGTTTGTTTGTTTGTTTGTGTATTTATGTGTTTGTGTAGTTATGTGTGTGTGTGTGTGTGTGTGTGTGTGTGTGTGTGTGTGTGTGTGTAATTAAAACTTTTGGTCCGGTTTCTGTATATGTTTTGTACATATTTCCTATTTAGGAATGTAAACATGCCGCTCAGAAATACCATAAAAATGCAGAATATGTTTTGTGTTCACAAATGTTGTTCCAATTAGAAACTTGTTGACAGGATTCGAACACAGGCCCGTGAAATTCGCGGGTCGCAACGGTGAACACGGGGCCCCCACGGAGCCATGTTTGTGTGTAATTACCTATTTGTACTCAGGGGGGCAAAGGGGAGGGGATTGTACACTCATGGGGGCCCCATGTGTGTGTGTGTGTGTGTGTGTGTGTGTGTGTGTGTGTGTGTGTGTGTGTGTGTGTGTATGTGTGTGTGTGTGTGTGTGTCTGTCTGTCTGTCTACACCAGCCAGACACCAGGGTGTGTGTGTGTGTGTGTATATGTGTCTGTCTGTCTGTCTACACCAGCCAGACACCAGGGTGTGTGTGTGTGTGTGTGTGTGTGTGTGTGTGTGTGTGTCTACACCAGCCAGACACCAGGAGACGGACCTAGCCTGACCCACGCGCCAACAGTAAAAGTAATTAAGTCTTAGGGTAACTTCTCTTGGGCCTAGTTTAACCTCGTCTCGTAGAGTAATTCAGGGGCAGCCTTGGGCCTGACGTAACCACACCTAACGTACACAACTTCACCCTGGCAGCAGACGACGGTGGTCGCAGCTCGGGGAGTAGAGGAGGAGGAGGAGGAGAGTTGAGGGACGTGTGGATATGTGATGACAGTATTTGGCCCGTCGTGCCAAGCTTGGCCCCTCCGTGGCGCGAGAGATTTCAAAGTTGGTGTGAACTTTTGCGGCCGGATGGAGCACCCCGCTCTGTCTCCCCCCCCCCCCCCCCCCTCTCTCTCTCTCTCTCTCTCTCTCTCTCTCTCTCTCTCTCTCTCTCTCTCTCTCAGCCCCACAGTGTCAGCTGCCTCCTGGTGCCCCGCCCGGCGGAGCGTCACATACCTGGGCCTCCTGCTCAGTGCGACGACAAGGCTGTGTGTGTGTGTGTGTGTGTGTGTGTGTGGAGAGAGAGAGAGAGAGAGAGAGAGAGAGAGAGAGAGAGAGAGAGAGAGAGAGAGAAGGCTCGTCCTCTCTGGATAATGTCACCTCGCCAGCCCGAGACTTCTCCGTGTCGATGGGACTGGAAGGGAAATTGTGTGAGATGCAGAAATGGTGGGAAAGTATGGGAAGCTAACGAAGCGCGAGGGAGATACACGGTAGCGCCAGTGTTTGCATGACGGAGTCAGGCAAGCAAGCAAGCAAGCAAGCAGGCACATGCCGTCGGGAGAGGCAGTGACGTGCTTGTGAACACACCACACGAGGATAGAAACTTCAAAAGTTGGCTCAGGCGACGTTGGGTCTGTCCTTCGTTTTTGTGGGCCTGAACGCCTGGGAACGAACGGAACAGCGCGATTTCTAGATTTATAAATGGAACGTCCAACTTTTCGGAAACTTGGGTGGTGGGTGGGTGAGCCGGAGGAGAAGGAGGACCACCTCCACCTCCTCCTCTCGTGTGCGCCCCCCCCCAGAAGAAAGTTGCCCCCGAGGCTACTCCGTGACGGTAAAGCCTTAGAGATCTCCCGCAGAAGATCTCCCGCAGAAGATCTCCTGCAGAAGTTTCATGTTGTGTGTGTGTGTGTGTGTGTGTGTGTGTGTGTGTGTGTGTGTGTGTACGGGAGACAGATGATGTCGGTATGGCCGGTGTAACACGCCTTACCTTCTTTGTCCCTAAATGTATTCTGTTTTCTTCACTGGTATACGTGTGGTGGGAGAGAGAGATGGAGATGAGAGGCCTAGGCTGGTTTGTGGCTGGTCGACTCCCTCCCTCATATACGACTTTCCCCACTGGCTCTGTTACCTTTCGGCGAAACCCGAAATATACATAATTGACGTATATATATATATATATATATATATATATATATATATATATATATATATATATATATATATATAATGAGATGTGTCAAAGATCCACCCGCCCCAGGGAGTGTGGATGCTTCCCTCTCACACACCTACAGAAATTTTAACATTCCCTTAATGCTTCCCAGGGATAGTGTATCGCTGAACAAGCAAGGAGTGGCATATTAGACGTTACCTGTGTATCTGCCTCAAGCACACACCATTTACAACGGGTTCTGGCGACGTTGTGCGTTAGAAAGAAGAAATGCAACTATTCTTGTGGTTGGTTGATTGCGGTGTGCATGTTAGTTATCTTACGTCCCAGATATTGATATTATCATTAGTATGTTTACGTGGAGGAGGGAAAAATGTTACTTTTGATAAAGTTTTTTTTAAAGTGTATTTCTTCGTGAAGGTTTAGGTTCATGTAAATCATACTCGTGTGTATGTGTTGACGGTGTATGATTACAAACTATTCCTCGTTTGTGGGAGGCGTCCTCTCAGAGCTCACACTCTGGATAGATGCAGGGCGGGCCACGGGCTACCGGCGGGTACTCCAGCCACGGGCGCGCTCGCCTCATCACGGCCGAGGACCACCACCGAGACTTTATTTCCCCCCGCACACATGACGGGAGGTTGTGCTTCGCCAGGATGACGGATGACGACAGGAGGACGTGACTGTATGCGGCGGACGGGAGCAGTGGTGACAGAAGGGGACGGGCAGATGACGACAGAAGGACGTGAGTATGCGGAGGACGGCAGCAGTGGTGACAGAAGGGGACATAACGATGGCGACAGAAGGGCCTGACAGTAGGCGGAGGACAGGGGCACTGGTGACGGACGGGGACATGCGCGTCCGTCCTCCCCCCCCCCCAGGTGTCAGTCTCCTGCCCTTTCTGGCACTCACAGATAATTAATTGGGATTATCACCTGTTATTAATAGGTAAATATGTTGTGCAAGAAGGCAGGAGAAAGAATATGTTAAACCTAAAGATGATTCGGGGTGAGGGAATATTCATGGGGAGCGGGATGATCTTCCCCCCCAACACTCCCCCTCAGCCATGGATGAGGTGGTGAATTATGTGGAAATTACATTTTCATCCGGTGATGTATTGGGTTAATCATGGGAAAATTGTAATCCCATAAATCATTGTTCCGATTATATCAGTTTAGAAAGATTTGTAGTCATGTGAGATTAATCGAAAGAGATTATGATGTGGTATGTGTGGGGTGCTGTGGTCGTGGTGTTGGGGGTTGGTCGTAGTTGTGGTAGGGTGATGGAGGAATAGGTTGTGGTTGTGGTGGAGATGGTGGAGGGGTAGGATGTGGTTGTGGTGGTGAGGTAGAAGTGTCTCCGTCAGTAATGTGAGTGAGGCAGTAGAGGGAGGGAGGGAGAACCAACAACCCCACCAACTCAATACCGGGCGAGGCCGCCTCCCTCCCTCCCGCCACCACCAACTGCACTCCCCAACAACTTGCTGCGCCAGAGGCGGCTGTGTCAGCCATATTGAATCATCCTGTTCCCAGCTGGAGAAAGGAACCTGGGTGGGGTGGTAGGAGTGAGGGAGGGGGGGGGAGGAATTAAGTGGTGATTCACCAGGTGATTCACTGGTGAAGCGTCACGTCGTCTTGCCTGGTGATTCATGAGGACCTCCAGTGTTGGGAAGGGTTAAGGTAGGTAGGTATGTATGCGTCACGTGGAATACACAGGGTGACTGGACCCCACCTGGCTCTCCCATTGACCCGTGTGTATGTCTGTGGTACTCCCTCGGGTCATAAGATGAGGAGGAGGGAAAGTCACGACTCGTGGCCTGGGTCAGTCGTGGGTCAGGACTAGTGGCTTAGGTCAGTAGGGTGTCACGAACTGTGGCCCAGGTCAGTCGTAGGTCACGACTCGTGGCCCAGGTCAGTCGTGGGTCAGTAGGACTAGTGGCCCAGGTCAGTCGTGGGTCAGTAGGACTAGTGGCCCAGGTCAGTCGTGGGTCAGCAGGACTAGTGGCCCAGGTCCGTCGTGGGTCAGTAGGACTAGTGGCCCAGGTCAGTCGTGGGTCAGCAGGACTAGTGGCCCAGGTCAGTCGTGGGTCAGGACTAGTGGCGTCCCTGTCTCTCTAGTTTCCTCACGTAATTCACGGCTTTTGCCAAACCCTACGTCACACCTCTGCTGATTCCGGACGCGATGGTGTCGTACTTCCGTGCTTACTTACGTACGTCTGTCGTGAGAGCATTTTGTCTGCTGACGACGCCCGGAGGGCGTGACGTCCGCTGTGGCACTGTGGGTGTCACGGGGTGGGTCGGGTCGGGAGTGCCACAGACGCTTGCTTCAGACAGGACGATTTGAGAGCCTTGAGGTGTTCCGTGGCGCGGGTATGTAACTCAAGGTATGTAAATTTGTCATTAGAACAGCTGACCTGCTCCTCCTCCTCCTCCTCCTCCCTTCTCCCTCCACTCCCCACAAACACACCCTAGTCCACCAGCAGCTGACGTCACCCCGGCCCACGAACCATTTCATGCAGTCGGAAATGAATTATTGTGGCGTCGTGAGCAGTGCTGTCAGGCCTGTCCCCCCCCTGCATCCCTCTTGACCTGCCCAGTGACCCATCGACCCTCCCCACGCTGATCCGCCCTCCTTACACACACACACACACACACACACACACACACACACACACACAAGCCCCCGTGCATTCCCATGCACTACCCGGCCTCGAACCGGTGTTCCCGACGTAGGGGGATAATCTGGAGACACCTCCTCCACCAGCTACGAACGATGTAGAACTTGCCTTTGTCTTATCCACAGGGGATACGGAAGCTGTAGGTGTGCCTCTCGCCACACACCACACAAAGCTACCTTCCCTCCCTCCCTCCTCATGCTTTTAAATAAGGCGGACTTCCTCCCCAGGATCCGTTAAGAGGCTACCCCCGTCTATTTACCTCTGTTTTCCGTCTGTTTTCCTCACTGCTCCATCCTTCACCGTATATGAAGGCTGGATCCCCCACGTCCTCAGAAGCTCTTCTTCTTCTTCTTCTTCTTCTTCGTCTTAGGGAGGTTGCCACGGAGGCTTAGAGCCCCGGGAGAGGTTTCCAAGGAGTCTCACAGCCCCTGGGGGGGAGGGGGGGAGTGTTCCCCAGTCATCCCTCGATATACACAGTGAACAGTTTTTAGCTGAGCCAATCTCCCTCCTGATCCGGTACACACACACACACACACACACACACACACACACACACACACACACACACACGGGGGATGGGGGGGGGGAGAGGTATATAAATACGAACACGGAAAACACGTCTGCAGCCGACCCTCGTAAGAGCCCAGCAAAACCCACACCATACGTCCGTATACCTGGTCATTATCCTCAATTCCTGGACCGCACCTTCCCCTATCTTAGCTCCCCCTTCCCCATGTCCTTCCTCCGCCTCCCCCCGCCCTCTCCTCCTATGCTAACCCCTTCCCCACCTTCCCCTTCAACAAAATAGAGGTGAAAGGAGGGGTGTGGGGGGAGGGGGATGTGGGGAAGGGGGAGTGATGATGGAGTGGACCACGGGGGAGGTTAGGTAACCCGCCGCCACCGCTTCTCCTCCTCCTCCTCCTCCTCCCACATACTCCCACACCAAGGTCACTCAGTGTTTACGGTGGGCGAGTCCGGCCAGAGTGGTGGGTGGGTGTCCTCTCCCCCTCACCACACCTAGGAAACTCCTCCTTCCCCCTTCTCCTCCTGCACCCACACTGCCTTAATTACCTAGCCGTTCCCCCTACCTACCCTTCTCAACCCCTACACCTGTCTCTCCCACCCTCCCCATTATATATATTTTTTTCCTCTCATCCAACACTCTGCATCCCCCGACCTTATACCACGTCACCACCACCACGACCACAGCCACGCCTGCGTCGCCGACACCACGCCCACGTCACCACTACTCCCACGTCACAGCCACCATCACGCCCACGTCACCACTACGCCCACGTCACAGCCACCACCACGCCCACGTCACCACTACTCCCACGTCACAGCCACCACCACGCCCACGTCACCAACACCACCACGCCCACGTCACCACTACGCCCACGTCACAGTCACCAACGTAGAGGTCCTTCGTATTGTTAACACTACCGTACGATCATCGTCCAGACTTCAGGAACGTGTGTGCCAGGAAGGGAGGTGGGAGCCGCGCCCTTACATCCAGACACATGTACATCCTCCCCACCACGCTTGCTTCACCATATCTTCCATGAACCTCGCTCACGAAGGGACTCTGTGAGTTCACGAAAGAACTCTGTGAGTTCACAGAAGAACTCTGTGAGTTCATGAAAGAACTCTGTGAGCTCACGGAAGAACCCTGTGAGCTCACGAAGGAACTCTGTGAGTTCACGGAAGAACTCTGCGAGTTTGTGAAGGAACCACACACGCCCCTTCCTTCACAAACATATGTGCAGATTCTTAAATCATGGCTTTCATACGGGGATAGGGGGAGAAGGAATATTGCCCACGTATTCCCTGCGTGTCGTAGAAGGCGACTAAAAGGGGAGGGAGCGGCGGGGGCTGGAAATCCACCCCTCCTGTTTTTACTTTTCCAAAAGAACGAACAGAGAAGGGGGCCAAGTGAGGATTTTTTCCCCCCTCATCTGGTCTTGACGCTACCTCGCTAATGCGGGAAATAGGGGAATATGTACATAAAAAAAAGACGATCTCCCGGTCTCCAAGTGCTATTATGTCTCCTACCAGTGGTGCACGGTCTCCGCCTAGGTCTCCTTGTGTTGTTAACGTTACACATGCACAGGAGAACTGTGTTATGGGGGAGGGGAGGAAGAGATGTGTTTTCGAAGTCTTGTGTGTCTCCGGCATCGAGAGAGAGAGAGAGAGAGAGAGAGAGAGAGAGAGAGAGAGAGAGAGAGAGAGAGAGAGAGAGAGAGAGAGAGAGCGGGGGGGTTGATAGTTCTCCTTGGCTGCGACTAGAGCCTTTTTGAGAGAGAGAGAGAGAGAGAGAGAGAGAGAGAGAGAGGATATGTGTGTCGGCATAACCCAGGTGGTTGGGTATCTGTCCCTGAAGGATACTTCTTTTTTTTTTTTTTTTAATCTTTTATCTTGTCGAGATAAGAGGAGAAGGGGGGAAGCATGCATACTTTGTGGGAGACGTAGGTGTTCGTTCCCCTGGACGACTCAACGTTGCCCTTTGATGAGGGGCGGGGGGCAGCGTCATCGCCAGGCGACGTGTAATGAGTTTTCAGCGTCGTCGAGGACCATCTAAGCCTTAAAGGAGGCGTCCTTATCCTGCTCCCGCGTGGGAGGGCAGCCTCGAAAGCTGCTGGGATTCCAAAGAAATGTCCTCAGGTTGCACACACACACACACACACACACACACATATATATATATATATATATATATATATATATATATATATATAAAGTCATAGTTTATATATAATTCTTAGGGTAAAATCTGACAAAAGACGTCGTGACATGGTCACTCGTCCGACCCGTCTGCGCATCCGCCTCGCGCATCCGGTTTGAATCTCCCGCTGCGTGCGGTTAGCGGTGGTCAGCGGCGGAAGAACATATCCTTATTATTATTATTATTATTATTATTATTATTATTATTATTATTAGTTTTTACCGGAAAAAAGTAGTTCATTATCTTTTTTTTTTCATATCTCCACCCCCGGAGATTCTCATGTACACTTCGCCGCCCCCACCCCGGAGATTACATAATGTGACTTTCCCTTCTCCTTCCCCAGAGATTAAGTGGTGCGACTCTCCCTACTCCACCCTCTGAGATCACGTGATATTAGTCTCCTCCCCACTGCATCCCCCCCGGAGATTACGTGGTGTGACTCCATCTCCGGAGATTGCGTTATGCGACTCCACCCCCGGAGATTACGGTTGATGTGTATCTGTGTTGATGATAGAAAAGCATTAGCCTCATCTTGCCTTCCCACCACCCCTAGCTACAGGGGGCAGTGCTTCATTGAAGAATATATTTGTATCTCCGTAAATGAGGTCGGCTAAGCATATAATTCGTTGCTAACCTTAGCAGATAACTGTAGAATCAGTGGATAATCGCCTTGCGTTGAATTAAGGGACGATTTAAGGTCAGTGAATATAGTTAGGAATATCATTATCGGTAAAATGGCTCAGAGGCTGGGTCATAGGTCAGTGGTAAATGGCGCCGTTGGGGTTAGATTAAGGTATTTGTTAGTGTGTGTATACTGGTGGTTAAATGGTAAGCCTATTTGGCTGGTCATCTGGCCTTTCTGAATGATTTCTGACGTGGGATGATAGGTTGGTGGGTCGCGACTTCGAGCTGCCACCTTACTTGACCTCTCTTGACACCGGTCAGCAGGTGGGTCGCCCCCGACCCGTTGTGTACCGGTACAAATTTTACCTCTTGTGTTTAATTACTTGGTTGCTGTAGGGTCATGCATTCAGCCAGGGTCGCTAAAGGGCCGAGTGTTCTCAGCCAGGGTTGGTGAAGGGTCGAGTGTACTCAGCCAGGGTCGCTAAAGGGTCGAGTGTACTCAGCCAGGGTCGCTAAAGGGTCGATTGTTCTCAGCCAGGGTCGTTAAAGGGTCGAGTGTACTCAGCCAGGGTCGCTAAAGGGTCGAGTGTTCTCAACCAGGGTCGCTAAAGGGTCGAGTGTTCTCAGCCAGGGTCGCTAAAGGGTCGAGTGTACTCAGCCAGGGTCGCTAAAGGGTCGAGTGTACTCAACCAGGGTCGCAAAAGGGTCGAGTGTAATCAGCCAGGGTTGGTGTCGGGTCAGGTGTACTCAGGCAGAGCTACTGTGGAGTCAGGTGTACTCAGCAGCGGGGCATAAACCTCACCTGAGGTAAGACGTATTAAACATGGGTCACTTTAACGGTGAGCAAGTCGAACTTGGGGCCCGTGTTAGGGCAAACTGTGTTGAAAATAGGTTGACAGACCCTCACATCTTTAAGGCAGGAGGCGCATATGAGGTCACAATGCTTTAAACATGGGCTGCTTCAAGGTCAAGTGCCACGCGGCGGAGGCTCTTAAGGTCACAAGGAGTGAACGCTGGTTTTCCCATAAGGTCATATGTTGTCAGGCGCAGTCCTAGGTCAGGTCATAAAGGTTAATTCAGATGGAGACAGACGAAGGAATGAACGTTGATGACGTGAGTATCGTTAAGACAGGTTTCTACTGCAGGAGGGGCGGGTTCTCTACCCTACTGCAGCGTAGGACCAACCCAGGGGGTGTTACCCTAGACTATAGTGAGGCTGGATCCTCCCCTTCCTATTAGATAAGAAGAAGACTAGGTTTGAGCTCTCCTGGTAGGAGAGTGTGGGTCGTCTTCATAGAGGAACACGTAATCGAATATTAACTAGGGATATGGAGGTAAAATATTTAGAATCTAAACACGAGAAAGAACAATAAGCGACAGTGGATCCTAAAGCATTTGGGTCTCGATATGAAAAAAATAGAGGTAAATTGAGAGAGTGGAAGAATGGAGTAAGCTGCCAAGTTAGGTCATAGACGCCTAATAACCTTGTGGGAAGTTTGAGACACACTATAGTTAGATACACGACCTGATAAGGGAAGCTGAGGATCAACCTGCTCTGTTGTATATATATATATATATATATATATATATATATATATATATATATATATATATATATATATTTATATTTATATATATCTTTCTTTTTTCTTTCATACTATTCGCCATTTCCCGCGTTAGCGAGGTAGCGTTAAGAACAGAGGACTGGACCTTGGAGGGAATATCCTCACCTAGCCCCCTTTTTTGTTCCTTCTTTTGGAAAATTAAAAGAGAACGAGAGGGGAGGATTTCCAGCCAGTCCCGCTCCCTTCCCTTTTAGTCGCCTTCTACGACGCGCAGGGAATACGTGGGAAGTATTCTTTCTCCATTTCCCCAGGGATAATATATATATATATATATATATATATATATATATATATATATATATATATATATATATATATATATATATATATATATATATATATATATCTGTACTTCCCCCGTGAGTCTACGAGGGAGGCGACCCTACCAGACTTGGTCCCCTATTGAAACCATCTTCGTCATCAGTGGTTACGAAGGGCACCAGGACCTCTGCATGGCGGAGAAGGGGACAGGAGTATAAAGAGCTCCCTATAGTGCGCAGTTGGTGTGTGTGTGTGTGTGTGTGTGTGTGTTTGTTGGGAGTGGCGGGCCTGTGAGAGAGAGAGAGAGGGAGAGAGGGAGGGCGGTGGGTGAGGTGCTGCTGTAGCAGGCCTCCTCCGCCTCTTCCTCCTCCTCCTTCTGCTACCGCGGCAGAATGAACCACCTCTTGGCCTGAGAACCGACACTCGTGGCACTCACAGATGAGAGAGAGAGAGAGAGAGAGAGAGAGAGAGAGAGAGAGAGAGAGAGAGAGAGAGAGACGATGTCACAGCTGTGTCGTGTGCTGAGGACGTGGTTGGCGTCCGTGTCCAACACACCTTCATTTGTCTTCATGAGTCGGAAGTGGGCCTCCGTCAGGAGCAGGGAAGCATGCAAACGGCCTCCGTCAGCAGCAGTGAGGCAGGCAGGCGTCTCTATGTCAGCAGAAAGCTGGCGTCCTATGCCAGCAGCAAGCAGGCGACCTTTGTCAGCAACAGGCAGGCAAACTGTCGGCTTTCGTCAGCAGAAGGCAGGCGGCCTTCATCAGTAGAAAGCAGGCAGTCGGTTTTCCTCTGTAGCAGGCAGTCGGTTTTCCTCTGTAGCAGGCAGGAAGCCTTCGTCAGAAGCAGGCAAGCAGGCGCCCTTCGTCAGTAGCAGGCAAGCAGGTGACCTTCGTCAGTAGCAGGTAGGCAAGCGGCTTTCATCAGTAGCATGCAGGCAGGCAGCCTTCGTCAGAAGCATGGAAGCAGGTGGACTTCGTCAGTAGCAGGCAAGCAGGTGGCTTTCGTCAGTAGCAGGCAGGCAGGCAGGCGGCCTTAGTCAGAAGCAGGCAGGCAGGCGGCCTTCGTCAGTAGTAGGCAGGCAGGCGGCCTTCGTCAGTAGTAGGCAGGCAGGCGGCCTTCGTCAGTAGTAGGCAGGCAGGCAGGCGGCCTTCGTCAGTAGCAGGCAGGCAGGCGCTCTCGTTGCAATCAATAACTGGTGAAGCCGTGCAGGTCCTGGCCCAGTGGCGCCGCCGTCGCTAGCTGGGCGGCCTTCGCTCCGTCGTCGGCTGGGGGCGGTGGTGAGGCCCGGGCGTGTCCCAGTAGCAGCTCCCCCACCAGACACTTGTAGGCCGCCTCCCCCACAGGCGTCCAAGTGTTGCTGGTGTGGTCGTAGGCGTGGGTAGGGAGCTATAGCTGCCGCCTGACAGGCGCCGTGTCCTTTGTAGGCGTCAGGACCCTCTGTCACGTGGGCGTGTGGATGGTACTGTGACGTGGGCGTCGTGTGGGCGGCGCTCCCATTCATAGGGTGCGATTTGCGTGGTGGTGGGATGGTGCTGTCGGGCGGGCCCACAGTGCCAGGGCCATGTGCCATGTAGTAGATGGTTCTATACTGACCTCCATCCCACCTGCATACCTTTCCCACCTACATACCTCCCCACCTATACACTGCCCTCCCACCTACCTACGACCCCTCCACCTTTATACCTGTAACGCCCACGTATATCCTTCCCACTTACATACCGCCCTTCCACCCAAGTACCTCCCACCAACCCTTTCACCCACACCACACCTACACCACCTGAGTATCCTCCCACCCACCTACACATTTACCCCCCCCCCCCCACTCCCACCCAGCCCTGGCCACTCCCACGTGCAGCAGCGTGACCCCCGCGTCGCTCCCATGGTGCTTGGAGGGTGGCCGCGTCCTCAGCGACCCTTGGCAACCTGACAACCTCCGCCCCCGCCCGCCTCCCGCCTCCATCCACCCTCACCGGGTCGCCGGACCCATACATTACCGTTACAAGTTAATGTTATTACTGTTGGCACCACTGCTACTACTACCACAATATATATATATATATATATATATATATATATATATATATATATATATATATATATATATATATATATATATATATATATATATGCAGGTGACAACCACAAGGAAACTGAAAGTACGGTGTCAAGCGCTTTCGTATAATTACGTCATCAGGATAGAGTACAGATAGAGAGGACCAGAATATACGACACCAGCCGCCTCTTGGGGGCGGGCCAGAGCGAATGAATTAAGGAACAGGTCAAGTGATTATGGCTCAGGTCACCCTGGACGACCTCACCTCTCCTAACTCACAAGCTCAGGTTACCCTACGTTCTGGGAAAATAGTTACAATATTTTTTTCACTTATAAGGTTGTTTAATTTACATACACCAACATTTTGACTCATTTTATTTTATTTATGTTGTTTTGCTTTGTCGCTGTCTCCCGCGTTAGCGAGGTAGCGTAAGGAAACAGGCGAAAGAATGGCCCAACCCACTTACATACTCATGTATATACATACACGTCCACACACGCACATATACATACATATACATCTCAACATATACATATATATATATATATATATATATACACACACAGACATATACATATATACACATGTACATAATTTATCCTGTCTGCCATCATTCATTCCCATCGCCACCTCGCCACGCATGAAATTTTGACTCATATGAATACTTATACTATGTTTGATAAGAGAGGATTCAGTCAATTTGATAACTAGAATCTCTAAAGTGGACAGATATTGCATTTAGATTCTTGACCATACCCAACGCTATTTCTATTTTGTTTAACCTTGATATTAAAAACCTTATAGTGTGACACAATGTATAACTGACCACTGGGGATATTGAGTTCACAACCCCACCGATAAGGTACAGAATTTCCGGTTAAAACGCCCCCTCCCCAGACCATATCATCATTGCTGCTGGTTTGTACATCAATATTTGAATAAATTTCCAACAAAACTAGAAGCATTAACCAAAGTTCTTGCGTTAGGGTGATACTGACAGGTTGTAGTTCACAAATAGTTCTTTTGGCTGTTGTCAAAAGACTTTCTGCCAAGATTTACAAGCTGAATCAGGGAAATGTTTGGGATACTGTGATTTATATCAGCTGTCATAGATGTTGCAGAGTTCATCATGATGAAATGTGGACCACATATGCGAAATGCTCAGAGAAACAGTGATGAAAACTGTAAAGACTTTTAACACTGATGTATTTCTTCAGCAATAACAATGCGGTTCGGGAATGAATAAAGGCAGACAGTATGAATTATGTACGTGTGTATATATGTATATGTCTGTGTGTATATATGTGTGTATACATTGAGATATATAGGTATGTATATTTGCGTGTGTGGACGTGTATGTATATACATGTGTATGTGGGTGGGTTGGGCCATTTCTTTCGTCTGTTTCCTTGCGCTACCTCGCTAACGCGGGAGACAGCGACAAAGCAAAATGAATAAATAATATATATATATATATATATATATATATATATATATATATATATATATATATATATATATATATATATATATATATATAAAGTGGAAGTGGATTGGGATGACGGGTAAATATAAGTGAGACTTTTTGATTTTCATATCAAACGTTTCGGCTTGCGCAGTCGCCTTCGTCAGAGACTGAACCAGATACAATCCCACTTCTCCGCAGGCCCGTTCCTCACCTCGCTGGACGCCGCACCGTGTGTTCCCTCGCGGTCGCCTCTGTTGCCCTAGTCCCAAGCCACTCTACATACCATCCTTGCCAAGTGTTACGGGTATTGTTCACTTCCCCTGATTCATATATGGGCTGTTTCCAAGGCTTCTCTTAATCTTCCTGGTTAATTCTTTAGGTAATAAGAGTGAAAAGAATAAAAGCTTTAGCAGGTGCCCACATGTGTACTTGGAGAACTACATCTGCGACTTTGGCGGGGACGGGATGTAGAGGGTATGGGCGTATCCGAGTGAGAGGAGGGCGGGAGGAGGGGTGCAGCAGGGGCGTGCCACTTGTGGTAGGGTTACGTGTCATTACAGCGCGGGAGGCCCTTATTTGTCCTTCCCGCCCTGGTGTGGGTACAGACGGGGGTGTGGCTTATACCGTAGCATAACCACTGCCCGAAATGGGTATGGAGAGGTGGTTGTAAATGAGTAGTTAGCACGTTGTGAATGTAGATGCTTCCAGCTCGTGTCTTGGGGTTGCCATACCTCATCTGTTGTCTTAGGGTTGCCATACCTCATCTGTTTTGGGGTTGCCATACCTCATCTGCTGTCTTGGGGTTGCCGTACCTCATCTGTTTTGGGTGTGTTTGTTGTTGTGTGTATTTGTGAAACTTGAGATATATAGGTATGTATATTTGCGTGTGTGGACGTGTATGTATATACATGTGTATGTTGGGTGGGTTGGGCCATTTCTTTCGTCTGTTTCCTTGCGCTACCTCGCTAACGCGGGAGACAGCGACAAAGCAAAATGAATAAATAATATATATATATATATATATATATATATATATATATATATATATATATTATATTATATATATATATATATATATATATATAAAGTGGAAGTGGATTGGGATGACGGGTAAATATAAGTGAGACTTTTTGATTTTCATATCAAACGTTTCGGCTTGCGCAGTCGCCTTCGTCAGAGACTGAACCAGATACAATCCCACTTCTCCGCAGGCCCGTTCCTCACCTCGCTGGACGCCGCACCGTGTGTTCCCTCGCGGTCGCCTCTGTTGCCCTAGTCCCAAGCCACTCTACATACCATCCTTGCCAAGTGTTACGGGTATTGTTCACTTCCCCTGATTCATATATGGCTGTTTCCAAGGCTTCTCTTAATCTTCCTGTTAATTCTTTAGGTAATAAGAGTGAAAAGATAAAAGCTTTAGCAGGTCCCACATGTGTACTTGGAGAACTACATCTGCGACTTTGGCGGGGACGGGATGTAGAGGGTATGGGCGTATCCGAGTGAGAGGAGGGCGGGAGGAGGGGTGGCAGCAGGGGCGTGCCACTTGTGGTAGGGTTACGTGTCATTACAGCGCGGGGCCCTTCTTTGTCTTCCGCCTGGTGTTGGGTACAGACGGGGGTGTGGCTTATACGTAGCATAAACCACTGCCCAAATGGTATGGAGATGGTTGTTGAAATGGTTATGTTTAGCACGTTGTGAATGTAGATGCTTCCAGCTCGTGTCTTGGGGTTGCCATACCTCATCTGTTGTCTTGGGGTTGCCATACCTCATCTGCTGTTTTGGGGTTGCCATACCTCATCTGCTGTCTTGGGGTTGCCGTACCTCATCTGTTTTGGGGTTGCCATACCTCATCTGCTGTCTTGGGGTTGCCGTACCTCATCTGTTGTCTTAGGGTTGCCGTACCTCATCTGTTGTCTTAGGGTTGCCATACCTCATCTGTTGTCTTGGGGTTGCCATACCCAATACATTGTCTAGGGGTAGGTTGCTATACCCACCTGTATAGCCTTGGGTTGCCATACATCAGCAGTCCACTTGGGTTTGCCATTCATCTTTTGTCATTCCTATACCTCAGTTGTATGCAGGTTGCCATACGTGGGTCTGCCTCCCCCCTCCCACCACGCCATACATGGCAGCGTCGTCTGTCATCGACTATTACAGCAAAACATATATGGAATATCTACACAACCACACATTACTATGGTATGGCGGCGACAGGGTGTACAAGCGTGTGTGGTTGTGGTGGGATTTGAAACTTTGTGAATTGTCAACACCTGATTAGCTCGGATGTCTGATAAGGTATAAGTGATTGTCTTCTTCACTATAGCGGATAGATACGTATCACAGGAGCTAAATGACCCATCAAACTTATCCAGTAAGGTGTTCCTATTTTCAGAAAGAATCATTACCAAACACGAGTTCGAGCAGGAACCTAAGGTTATTTAAGAGTTCCCTTCACTACCGAACGTCATTTTCTTTTGGTTATTTCTTGTCATACGTGAAGACTATCGACTGTTTACAGCCTGTGAACTTTAGAGATTCTGATTTTTTTTTTCTTCCTAATTCTCTCTCCGTGGTGCCGGAACAGCTTGTTGTTGCTAGGATAACCAGGGACACCTCCAGGACTGAGAATGTTATCCTTCTTTTTGATCGCCCACAATACCTCCTGGCCAGTCGCCCACAATACCTCACCTTGTCGCCGATCTCCTGTCTCCCATGCCCCGTCCACTCCACCGACTCTACTACGCTTCCCCCGTCTCTATCCACACCGCCTTTGCCTTGCTCCTCCTCTCCCTCCAGAGGACTTCCCACCTATACTGTGGCTCCGGCCACACCACAGGTATCGTATGTCCCAGCTTTGCGAGGCACTACCCAGCGCTCGCGTTCTCGCTGACGGACACTGTACAGACGAGCGGGTAAATAGCTTCAGGGAAAGGTTAATCACCTACAGAGGCAGTGGTGTGTGTGTGTGTGTGTGTGTGTGTGTGTGTTTAGGATAAAATTTCTAAACTGTCAAGGAAGAAAGAGGGGGAGAGGGAGTTTCTGAATGACCACGAAGTAAACCTTAATGGGATGTACTGAAAGTTGAAGAGTGTATGTACACTTTTAAGTTGGAAGCACCGACCGACGTCCTACATATAAGATCTTGTGCTGGATCCATACCCGGGGTCGTCCTGGCGTGAACCCCGTCACGCGATACTCGCTCTTCACCTCTGTAAAGAATGCGTTGATGACCGAACATGTGTTAGTACACAATACCACAGCTACCCTGGCTTCCTCACTCGGGCCCACCTGTCACCCTCCTATGTCCATGTATTGCACCCACTGTACGCTACACACAGGCCACCACTTACCCATACGTATGTGCCCTTCACCCATTCTCCCACTGAAATGCTATTTCTTTGTATATGTAAACAATAGATATCTTAAATGAATAATTCTAAATAAACGAACATATGGGTTAATGATTAGACAGAGGCAAATGTACGGAGGCACTCGGTCTTGTAAGTCACTTTCATCTTACTTTTATGAAGACTCATAATCCTTGTAGCCAACTTAAGGTAGATTGTCTCATGTTGAAGGGCCAGTCAGCGTACTCGGAACAAGTTTGTGTGGTTAGATACCAGTCACTTGTCCTCAAAGCAACATAAGGACCTGGGTTCGAATCCTGGCTGCTGGAGGGTATTATGTGATATGTATATCATGAACAGAAAGCTTGAAGAGATGTGTAATTAACACTAGTAGTAGTAATCATAGTTACGCTTCTAACTGACACAGAGAAATTGATAAAATTGACCAGTAACCAAAACAAACTTGGTGCAAGCTAGAATGACATCTTATGACGTATAGACCTAGGTGTAAATTGATGACGTCGAGACTTAGGTCTACATTGATGACGTAAAGACCTAGGCTTAGGTCTACACTGATGACGTAGAGACGTAGGCTTAGGTCTACACTGATGACGTAGAGACGTAGGCTTAGGTCTCCACTGATGACGTATAGACTTAGGTCTACATTGATGACGTCGAGACCTAGATCTACATTGATGACGTAGAGACCTAGGCTTACGTCTCCATTGATGACGTCGAGACGTAGGCTTAGGTCTACAGTGATGACGTAAAGACCTCGAGCTTAACGTGGACTTACAATTGATATAGCTGGTGTCGGGAGGCCCAGGGGGCTGGTGGACCAGGCGACCGTGGCGGTGATGCCTGGCTGTGGGTGAGGGAGGCAGGGTGGAGGAGGGAGGGAGGGCATTTCGGGCGGCATTCTCCCACCTTGAGGTTATGTCCTCGACCTTCATCGCTGTGTACAGTTGGCTGGCTCATCCGGCGGTTTCTTTTAGATATTGATGTGTGGTGGGCTGCGGGGTCATGGCGGGGCGGGGGGGCGACGACGACGACCCAGGGGGCAGCTGTCCCATGGGGGGGGACGTGTGGCTCCCCTTTTGGACACGACAGATGATGATGATGCGCTGCTGCTGTGCGACAGGTGTGGAGCCGTGCGACAGATTTCCGTTTTCTATGAAGAAAGAGAGAGAGAGAGAGAACTGGCTCCCTCCCTCCCCTTCTCCGGTGCTGTACACAGAAAACAGGGAAGTGTCGCGAGAGTTCGTGCCATGAGCACAGTGGATATACTGAGGGAAGGAGA